>NC_052321.1:7450846-7693713 GCF_016432855.1 Salvelinus namaycush
AGACGTGTGGTGGAGGGAGGAGACAGTGGTGGTGGAGGGAGGAGACAGTGGTGGTGGAGGGAGGAGACAAGGGTGGTGGAGGGAGGAGACAGGGATGGTGGAGGGAGGAGACAGGGGTGGTGGAGGGAGGAGACAGGGGTGGTGGAGGGAGGAGACAGGGGTGATGGAGGGAGGAGACAGGGGTGGTGGAGGGAGGAGACAGGGGTGGTGGAGGGAGGAGACAGGGGTGGTGGAGGGAGGAGACATGTGACAATAGATTACGATAACAGGAACTGGATAGTGTGAGTATACAGTGTATTTACAGCCATTGATTGGCGAGGAGAAGAGTAGTAATTGCTTGATTAACAGGAGGGGAGGAGACTTAAATTGTTCCAGGTGTGGTTTTTCCTGGAGAACATTAGTTGTGATACTTAACACCATTTGTAGCCAGACTACTTGAATATCATGAATCATCAGACAGATCAGTGCAGACGACCATTCTGCTTTCTGACGAAAGACAACGAACTTCTGACCTCTTAACCCCTGACCTCTTAACCGTGTGCGTTGTAGCCCGAGGCCATCAGTGGTTCCTCCAGAATGAAGGGGGGCAGTGCCACCAAGATCCTACTGGAGTCCGTCCTGGCAGCCGCACACACAGCTGCCTTTACCAACACACACGTCACACGCAGGTTTTAGTCACACACACACACACGCATCCCTCACACCTGCAAACAAACAAACGTGCACGTTAAGTATATTGAAAACACAGAAATACATCCATAAACTGTGTTTCAGCCGTGTGTGTATCTGTGTGTATCTGTGTGTGTATCTGTGTGTATCCGTGTGTATCTGTGTGTATCTGTGTGTGTATCTGTGTGTATCTGTGTGTATCTGTGTGTATCTGTGTGTGTGTGTGTGTGTGTGTGTGTTGGTGTTCTACAGAGTTCTCCTGGACATGATGAGAGGATATGAGAGAGTCTACAGTGTCACCTACAGTCACAGTGATCAGATAGCAACACTGCTACAGACCGCAGGACTCAGGTACGACAACATCAGACAAACATCAGGAAAACATCAGACAAACATCAGACAAACATCAGACAAACATCAGACAAACATCAGACAAACATCAGACAAACATCAGACAAACATCAGACAAACATCAGACAAACATCAGGCAAACATCAGGCAAACATCAGACAAACATCAGACAAACATCAGACAAACATCAGACAAACATCAGACAAACATCAGACAAACCTCAAACAAACATCAGACAAACATCAGGCAAACCTCAGGAAAACATCAGACAAACATCAGACAAACATCAGACAAACATCAGACAAACATCAGGAAAACATCAGACAAACATCAGACAAACATCAGACAAACATCAGACAAACATCTGACAAACATCTGACAAACATCAGACAAACATCAGACAAACCTCAGACAAACCTCAGACAAACATCAGACAAACATCAGACAAACCTCAGACAAACATCAGGCAAACATCAGACAAACATCAGACAAACATCAGACAAACATCAGACAAACATCAGGCAAACATCAGACAAACATCAGACAAACCTCAGACAAACATCAGACAAACATCAGGCAAACTTCTGTGGTTAAAAACACCAAGATAGACCATGTTCTTTGGTTGTGTGTGTGTGTGTGTGTGTGTGTGTGTGTGTGTGTGTGTGTGTGTGTGTGTGTGTGTGTGTGTGTGTGTGTGTGTGTCTGTGTGTGTGTGTGTGTGTGTGTGTGTGTGTGTGTGTGTGTGTGTGTGTGTGTGTGTGTTTCAGCTTGCAGTGTGGTGGGCGTGTTTGTTACCTGTCCTGGGGGTCTCTAGGTTTAGTGGGACTCATCGATGCCAGCGAGTGTATCCCGACATTCGGAGCAGGTGAGTGTGTTTGCGGACAGGGTATCCTGACATTAGGAGCAGGTGAGTGTGTTTGAGGACAGGGTATCCTGACATTAGGAGCAGGTGAGTGTGTTTGAGGACAGGGTATCCTGACATTAGGAGCAGGTGAGTGTGTTTGAGGACAGGGTATCCTGACATTAGGAGCAGGTGAGTGTGTTTGAGGACAGGGTATCCTGACATTAGGAGCAGGTGAGTGTGTTTGAGGACAGGGTATCCCGGCATTAGGAGCAGGTGAGTGTGTTTGAGGACAGGGTATCCCGGCATTAGGAGCAGGTGAGTGTGTTTGAGGACAGGGTATCCTGACATTAGGAGCAGGTGAGTGTGTTTGAGGACAGGGTATCCTGACATTAGGAGCAGGTGAGTGTGTTTGAGGACAGGGTATCCTGACATTCGGAGCAGGTGAGTGTGTTTGAGGACAGGGTATCCCGACATTAGGAGCAGGTGAGTGTGTTTGAGGACAGGGTATCCCGGCATTAGGAGCAGGTGAGTGTGTTTGAGGACAGGGTATCCTGACATTAGGAGCAGGTGAGTGTGTTTGAGGACAGGGTATCCCGACATTAGGAGCAGGTGAGTATGTTTTAGGACAGGTTATCCCGACATTAGGAGCAGGTGAGTATGTTTGAGGACAGGGAGAGGCGATAGTGGACTATTACAGGGACACGATACAGACCAAACCATAGACACTACATTGGATGTGTGTTAGTGATTGTGAAGTAAATACCCAATTACTGTGTGTGTCTGTGTGTGTGTGTGTGTGTCTGTGTGTGTGTGTGTGTGTGTGTGTGTGTGTGTGTGTGTGTGTGTGTGTGTGTGTGTGTGTGTGTGTGTGTGTGTGTGTGTGTGTGTGTGTGTCAGACTATGAGGACATCCGAGGCTTCACCAGTGGAGGATACCAGGACATGGACAACATAGAGGGAGACCTCACATCGCTGGTACAGTATTACTGTTGGTGACATCACTGGTACAGTTTTACTGTTGGTGACATCACCGGTACAGTACTACTGTTGGTGACATCACCGGTAAAGACCTACTGTTGGTGACATCACCGGTAAAGACCTACTGTTGGTGACATCACCGGTACAGTACTACTGTTGGTGACATCACTGGTACAGAACTACTGTTGGTGACATCACTGGTACAGTATTACTGTTGGTGACATCACTGGTACAGTATTACTGTTGGTGACATCACTGGTACAGTATTACTGTTGGTGACATCACTGGTACAGTATTACTGTTGGTGACATCACTGGTACAGTATTACTGTTGGTGACATCACTGGTACAGTATTACTGTTGGTGACATCACTGGTACAAATCTACTGTTGGTGACATCACTGGTACAGAACTACTGTTGGTGACATCACTGGTACAGTACTACTGTTGGTGACATCACTGGTAGAGTACTACTGTTGGTGACATCACCGGTACAGTACTACTGTTGGTGACATCACCGGTACAGTACTACTGTTGGTGACATCACTGGAACAGAACTACTGTTGGTGACATCACTGGTACAGTACTGCTGTTGGTGACATCATAAGGACAGTACTACTGTTGGTGACATCACTGGTACAGTATTACTGTTGGTGACATCACTGGTACAGAACTACTGTTGGTGACATCACTGGTACAGTACTACTGTTGGTGACATCACTGGTACAGAACTACTGTTGGTGACATCACCGGTACAGTTTTACTGTTGGTGACATCGCTGGTACAGTACTACTGTTGGTGACATCACCGGTACAGTAGTACTGTTGGTGACATCACCAGTACAGTACTACTGTTGGTGACATCACCGGTACAGTACTACTGTTGGTGACATCACCGGTACAGTATTACTGTTGGTGACATCACCGGTACAGTACTACTGTTGGTGACATCACCGGTACAGTATTACTGTTGGTGACATCACCGGTACAGTACTACTGTTGGTGACATCACCGGTACAGTATTACTGTTGGTGACATCACCGGTACAGTATTACTGTTGGTGACATCACCGGTACAGTACTACTGTTGGTGACATCACCGGTACAGTATTACTGTTGGTGACATCACCGGTACAGTTTTACTGTTGGTGACATCACCGGTACAGTTTTACTGTTGGTGACATCACCGGTAAAGACCTACTGTTGGTGACATCACCGGTAAAGACCTACTGTTGGTGACATCACCGGTACAGTACTACTGTTGGTGACATCACTGGTACAGAACTACTGTTGGTGACATCACTGGTACAGTATTACTGTTGGTGACATCACTGGTACAGTATTACTGTTGGTGACATCACTGGTACAGTATTACTGTTGGTGACATCACTGGTACAGTATTACTGTTGGTGACATCACTGGTACAGTATTACTGTTGGTGACATCACTGGTACAGTATTACTGTTGGTGACATCACTGGTACAAATCTACTGTTGGTGACATCACTGGTACAGAACTACTGTTGGTGACATCACTGGTACAGTATTACTGTTGGTGACATCACTGGTACAGAACTACTGTTGGTGACATCACTGGTAGAGTACTACTGTTGGTGACATCACTGGTACAGTACTACTGTTGGTGACATCACCGGTACAGTACTACTGTTGGTGACATCACTGGAACAGAACTACTGTTGGTGACATCACTGGTACAGTATTACTGTTGGTGACATCACTGGTAGAGTACTACTGTTGGTGACATCACTGGTACAGTACTACTGTTGGTGACATCACCGGTACAGTACTACTGTTGGTGACATCACCGGTACAGTACTACTGTTGGTGACATCACTGGTACAGAACTACTGTTGGTGACAACACTGGTACAGTATTACTGTTGGTGACATCACTGGTACAGTATTACTGTTGGTGACATCACTGGTACAGTATTACTGTTGGTGACATCACTGGTACAGTATTACTGTTGGTGACATCACTGGTACAAATCTACTGTTGGTGACATCACTGGTACAGAACTACTGTTGGTGACATCACTGGTACAGTATTACTGTTGGTGACATCACTGGTACAGAACTACTGTTGGTGACATCACTGGTAGAGTACTACTGTTGGTGAAATCACTGGAACAGAACTACTGTTGGTGACATCACTGGTACAGTACTACTGTTGGTGACATCACCGGTACAGTACTACTGTTGGTGAAATCACTGGAACAGAACTACTGTTGGTGACATCACTGGTATAGTACTGCTGTTGGTGACATCATAAGGACAGTACTACTGTTGGTGACATCACTGGTACAGTATTACTGTTGGTGACATCACTGGTACAGAACTACTGTTGGTGACATCACTGGTACAGTACTACTGTTGGTGACATCACTGGTACAGAACTACTGTTGGTGACATCACCGGTACAGTTTTACTGTTGGTGACATCGCTGGTACAGTACTACTGTTGGTGACATCACCGGTACAGTATTACTGTTGGTGACATCACCGGTACAGTACTACTGTTGGTGACATCACCGGTACAGTATTACTGTTGGTGACATCACCGGTACAGTACTACTGTTGGTGACATCACCGGTACAGTATTACTGTTGGTGACATCACCGGTACAGTACTACTGTTGGTGACATCACCGGTACAGTATTACTGTTGGTGACATCACCGGTACAGTACTACTGTTGGTGACATCACCGGTACAGTATTACTGTTGGTGACATCACCGGTACAGTACTACTGTTGGTGACATCACCGGGCCAATTTTACTGTTGGTGACATCACTTGTACAGTATTACTGTTGGTGACATCACTGGTACACAGCTACTGTTGGTGACATCACTGGTACAGTATTACTGTTGGTGACATCACCGGTACAGTATTACTGTTGGTGACATCACCGGTACAGTTTTACTGTTGGTGACATCACTTGTACAGTATTACTGTTGGTGACATCACTGGTACAGAGCTACTGTTGGTGACATCACTGGTACAGTATTACTGTTGGTGACATCACCGGTACAGTACTACTGTTGGTGACATCACCGGTACAGTACTACTGTTGGTGACATCACTGGTACAGTACTACTGTTGGTGACATCACTGGTACAGTACTACCCGTTCATCATGAGGCAGGAAAGACTGCCAAGCTGTCAGCTAAAGCGAGACCATGAGTCATGGGCAATATATTTACCAGAGAGAGAGAGAGAGCTGACACACTTATTTTATTACCATATCTTCTAACTGTGTGTGTGTGTGTGTGTGTGTGTGTGTGTGTGTGTGTGTGTGTGTGTGTGTGTGTGTGTGTGTGTGTGTGTGTGTGTGTGTGTGTGTGTGTGTGTGTGTGTGTGTGTGTGTGTGTTTCCAGGGATCCCAGTTCTGTGTAGCCCATGAGGACTTTGTGAGTCTGGTTCTGCCTACTTTAAGTGACAGAGACACCGTCCTACTGCTGTACACATGTCATGGTGAGCCTACTGAGCTAAAGCCTGGGCACTAACACATGTCCTTGGGTCTCAGACAAGGTTACTAACAATTGGTGAGCATAAACAATGTCTACAGTGTTTGGTCGGATACAATCCGATCGCTTTTAAAGGAAAGGTTGCACAATATATATTGCACAAATCTAACAATGTAGATTGATTATAATCTATCTAAAACAGCAGAAGTTTATAATTTCACAATTTATCAAACAATTCATATACCAACATTTTGGCTTTGACATCAAGAAAGGGACAGCCTGCTGGTGGCTTCAGTGGTCGAGTCCAAATCTACTGGCCAATCTACGGACCAATCTACGGACCAATCTACGGGCCAATCTACGGGCCAATCTACGGGCCAATCTACGGACCAATCTACGGACCAATCTACGGACCAATCTACGGACCAATCTACGGGCCAATCTACGGGCCAATCTACGGGCCAATCTACGGGCCAATCTTCAGGTCAAATCTACGGGCCAATCTACGGGCCAATCTACGGGCCAATCTACGGACCAATCTACGGGCCAATCTACGGGCCAATCTACGGGCCAATCTACTGGCCAATCTACGGGCCAATCTACGGGTCAATCTACGGGTCAATCTACGGGCCAATCTACGGACCAATCTACGGGCCAATCTACAGGCCAATCTACAGGCCAATCTACTGGCCAATCTACTGGTCAATCTACTGGTCAATCTACTGGCCAATCTACGGGCCAATATACGGGCCAATCTACGGGCCAATCTACGGGCCAATCTACGGGCCAATCTACGGGCCAATCTACGGACCAATCTACGGACCAGGGTTCTGGTCTAGAAGCACGGTTATGAGTGCTCATACAGTTTTGCTTCTGTACTGCAGTTTAACTGACGCCCGGTCCAGCAATACAATTTCCATAGACGGCTACATAGAGAAGACAGATGAGAAAATTCCTAAAAAGACACTTTAGCCATTACTTTCGTCCACAAATCATCATTAATTTGTACGTACACTGAGTGGACAAAGCATTAGGAACACCTGCTCTTTCCATGACAGACTGACCAGGTGAATCCAGGCTATGATCCCCTTATTGACGACACTTGTTAAATCCACTTCAATCAGTGTAGATGAAGGGGAGGAGACGGGTTAAAGAAGGATGTTTAAGCCTTGAGACAACAGACATGGATTGTGTATGTGTGCCATTCAGAGGGTGAATAGGCAAGACAAAATATTTCATTGCCTTTGAATGGGGTATGGTAGTAGGTGCCAGTCGCACCGGTTAAGTGTGTCAAAAACTGCAACGCTGCTGGGTTTTTCACGCTCAACAGTTTCCCGTGTGTATCAAGAATGGTCCACCACCCAAAGGACATCCAGCCAACTTGACACAACTGTAGGGAAAGATTGGAGTCAACATGGGCCAGCATCCCTGTGAAACGCTTTCGACACCTTGTAGAGTCCATACCCCAACAAATAGAGGCTGTTCTGAGGGCAAAAGGGGGTGCAATGCAATATTAGGAAGGTGTTCCTATTGTTTTGTACACTCAGTGTACTGTATATAGACAGTTTTGACTTTGTGGCTGTGTTATCTAGTGAAAACCATGTGAGCGTGAGTAGATTACCTTGAAAACACCGGTGGACATCTTGGATGTAGTGTCCAGATCTTATTGTACCTCAGTGAGGCGAATCGGCTAAGTAGGTACTAAAGTGCCCGAAGACTGTCATGTTACGTCGCTAGTCGATGATAAAAAAAAAAACGAAGATAGCTAGCTATCTAAGTGCACCGGGCCATGCAAAAGGAACTGGCCCACTCGGATCTGGCATCTGGTTGCCCTTGATCATCGCTGTTCCATTGCGTTACACATAGGAGTCATTGGACGAAAGCGTCTTCTGTACAAGGGTAGTTTTGTTTAAGTGACCCAACGCTCAGTCTGAACATTAACACAGAGTCGCTCGCGGTTAAGATTTTTGTGAGAAATAATTTTCTGAAAACAATAGGTTAAATTACTACACACCTTTTTATAGGGTTAGTGTTCCCAAACGGCCGTATCTCCATGTTACAGCGCTTGTTTACGGAAGACAGACGGAAGACAAGAGGCGACCACCTGTGTGTAAGCGTAACTCGGGAAGTGTAGCTGAAATGTAGTTTGGTTATATGGAGGCACCCAAAGCTGTATGGATCTGTACCTGCTGCAGTGTAGTTTAGTAGGATGGAGGCTGTATGGATCTCTACCTGCTGCAGTGTAGTTTAGTAGGATGGAGGCTGTATGGATCTGTACCTGCTGCAGTGTAGTTTAGTAGGATGGAGGCTGTATGGATCTCTACCTGCTGCAGTGTAGTTTAGTAGGATGGAGGCTGTATGGATCTGTACCTGCTGCAGTGTAGTGTAGTAGGATGGAGGCTGTATGGATCTGTACCAGCTGCAGTGTAGTTTAGTAGGATGGAGGCTGTATGGATCTGTACCTGCTGCAGTGTAGTTTAGTAGGATGGATGCTGTATGGATCTGTACCTGCTGCAGTGTAGTTTAGTAGGATGGAGGCTGTATGGATCTGTACCTGCTGCAGTGTAGTTTAGTAGGATGGAGGCTGTATGGATCTGTACCTGCTGCAGTGTAGTTTAGTAGGATGGAGGCTGTATGGATCTGTACCTGCTGCAGTGTAGTTTAGTAGGATGGAGGCTGTATGGATCTCTACCTGCTGCAGTGTAGTTTAGTAGGATGGAGGCTGTATGGATCTGTACCTGCTGCAGTGTAGTGTAGTAGGATGGAGGCTGTATGGATCTGTACCAGCTGCAGTGTAGTTTAGTAGGATGGAGGCTGTATGGATCTGTACCTGCTGCAGTGTAGTTTAGTAGGATGGATGCTGTATGGATCTGTACCTGCTGCAGTGTAGTTTAGTAGGATGGAGGCTGTATGGATCTGTACCTGCTGCAGTGTAGTGTAGTAGGATGGAGGCTGTATGGATCTGTACCTGCTGCAGTGTAGTTTAGTAGGATGGAGGCTGTATGGATCTGTACCTGCTGCAGTGTAGTTTAGTAGGATGGAGGCTGTATGGATCTGTACCTGCTGCAGTGTAGTGTAGTAGGATGGAGGCTGTATGGATCTGTACCTGCTGCAGTGTAGTTTAGTAGGATGGATGCTGTATGGATCTGTACCTGCTGCAGTGTAGTTTAGTAGGATGGAGGCTGTATGGATCTGTACCTGCTGCAGTGTAGTGTAGTAGGATGGAGGCTGTATGGATCTGTACCTGCTGCAGTGTAGTTTAGTAGGATGGAGGCTGTATGGATCTGTACCAGCTGCAGTGTAGTTTAGTAGGATGGAGGCTGTATGGATCTGTAACTGCTACAGTGTAGTGTAGTAGGATGGAGGCTGTATGGATCTGTACCTGCTGCAGTGTAGTTTAGTAGGATGGAGGCTGTATGGATCTCTACCTGCTGCAGTGTAGTTTAGTAGGATGGAGGCTGTATGGATCTGTACCTGCTGCAGTGTAGTGTAGTAGGATGGAGGCTGTATGGATCTGTACCAGCTGCAGTGTAGTTTAGTAGGATGGAGGCTGTATGGATCTGTACCTGCTGCAGTGTAGTTTAGTAGGATGGATGCTGTATGGATCTGTACCTGCTGCAGTGTAGTTTAGTAGGATGGAGGCTGTATGGATCTGTACCTGCTGCAGTGTAGTGTAGTAGGATGGAGGCTGTATGGATCTGTACCTGCTGCAGTGTAGTTTAGTAGGATGGAGGCTGTATGGATCTGTACCTGCTGCAGTGTAGTTTAGTAGGATGGAGGCTGTATGGATCTGTACCTGCTGCAGTGTAGTGTAGTAGGATGGAGGCTGTATGGATCTGTACCTGCTGCAGTGTAGTTTAGTAGGATGGATGCTGTATGGATCTGTACCTGCTGCAGTGTAGTTTAGTAGGATGGAGGCTGTATGGATCTGTACCTGCTGCAGTGTAGTGTAGTAGGATGGAGGCTGTATGGATCTGTACCTGCTGCAGTGTAGTTTAGTAGGATGGAGGCTGTATGGATCTGTACCAGCTGCAGTGTAGTTTAGTAGGATGGAGGCTGTATGGATCTGTAACTGCTACAGTGTAGTGTAGTAGGATGGAGGCTGTATGGATCTGTACCTGCTGCAGTGTAGTTTAGTAGGATGGAGGCTGTATGGATCTCTACCTGCTGCAGTGTAGTGTAGTAGGATGGAGGCTGTATGGATCTGTACCCGCTGCAGTGTAGTGTAGTAGGATGGAGGCTGTATGGATCTGTACCTGCTGCAGTGTAGTTTAGTAGGATGGAGGCTGTATGGATCTGTACCTGCTGCAGTGTAGTTTAGTAGGATGGAGGCTGTATGGATCTGTACCTGCTGCAGTGTAGTTTAGTAGGATGGAGGCTGTATGGATCTGTACCAGCTGCAGTGTAGTGTAGTAGGATGGAGGCTGTATGGATCTGTACCTGCTGCAGTGTAGTTTAGTAGGATGGAGGCTGTATGGATCTATACCTGCTGCAGTGTAGTTTAGTAGGATGGAGGCTGTATGGATCTCTACCTGCTGCAGTGTAGTTTAGTAGGATGGATGCTGTATGGATCTGTACCTGCTGCAGTGTAGTTTAGTAGGATGGAGGCTGTATGGATCTGTACCTGCTGCAGTGTAGTTTAGTAGGATGGAGGCTGTATGGATCTGTACCTGCTGCAGTGTAGTTTAGTAGGATGGATGCTGTATGGATCTGTACCTGCTACAGTGTAGTTTAGTAGGATGGAGGCTGTATGGATCTCTACCTGCTGCAGTGTAGTTTAGTAGGATGGATGCTGTATGGATCTGTACCTGCTGCAGTGTAGTTTAGTAGGATGGAGGCTGTATGGATCTGTACCTGCTGCAGTGTAGTTTAGTAGGATGGATGCTGTATGGATCTGTACCTGCTGCAGTGTAGTTTAGTAGGATGGAGGCTGTATGGATCTGTACCTGCTGCAGTGTAGTTTAGTAGGATGGAGGCTGTATGGATCTGTACCTGCTGCAGTGTAGTTTAGTAGGATGGAGGCTGTATGGATCTGTACCTGCTGCAGTGTAGTTTAGTAGGATGGAGGCTATAGCTACCATCGGCCAACAACAGAGTTTTGCTAATAGCCTAAAGTGGCTATGCTAACAGCCAAATATCAAAAATATTTTTTTCTAAAACAATGAGGACTCGGTATGATGTGGGTCTTCACTATCGTATGTGGACAGTGGCTTCACTCCTGTTATGTGTTCACTCACGTGTTCTTCTCTTGACTTCACTTTTCAGAACGCTTTTCCGACATGACTTCGGTCAAATTCGAATAAAATATAAATTTGACCCAAAACACAAATGTAAAGTGACATGTCATATTGGGACTAAGTTGGAAGTAGGAAACCGATCAGAAGGTTTAACAGCAACCTAATTCTGCCGTCTTCCCTTTATTGAAGGCAATATTCCTGCAATTCCTCAGATTGAATTGCAGCCTCTCTGTCCCAGACAATGTCATCTGTTCTTGTTTAGATGACGTTGGTGAAGTAGAGAAGATGGCCCACAGAGTGAGAGAGAAGACCTCCAACCTCCACTCTCTCTATCACGGACTAGAGGGAGACTCCGCTGCTGTACGTCAATCAGTGTGTGTGTGTGTGTGTGTGTGTGTGTGTGTGTGTACGTACATGCGTGTGTTTGTTTTCCTGAGTAATTGCCTGTGTATGTGTGTGTGTGTGTTAACTGTGCTGTGTGTTTACAGGACAGCATTGCTCTCCTGTGTTCATCTGTCCTCAACATAACCTGGCCCTCCTCCTCTACTGTCCACATGGTACAACACATGACTTCAGTCAGTTCAATACAGATCTGCTTTTCTTCTGTTCATTCTCAACCTCTCAACTCATCTCTCCATATTGTTTTCTCTCTCTACCCCCACCCTCTCTCTCTCCCTCCCTCGCTCTCTCTCCCCTCTCTCTCTCTCTCTCTCTCTCCCCCCCTCGCTCTCTCTCCCCCCCTCCCTCTCTCTCTCTCTCTCTCTCTCCCCCCCTCGCTCTCTCTCCCCCCCTCCCTCTCTCTCTCTCTCTCTCTCTCCCCCCCCTCGCTCTCTCTCCCCTCTCTCTCTCCCCCCCCCCCTCCCTCTCTCTCTCTCTCTCTCTCTCCCCCCCCTCTCTCCCTCCCTCCCTCACTCCCTCCCCCAGCAGTGGGAGCTGTCCAGTAAGTTGGTGCTGAATGCTGTGAGTACAGGAAGTCACGTTTTAAAGGGAAAGATCTACAGGAACCACATGGTAGACCTACAGGTCACCAACAGCAAACTGTACCACAGGGCTATACACATATTGCAGGTACACAGGTCACCAACAGCAAACTGTACCACAGGGCTATACACATACTGCAGGTACACAGGTCACCAACAGCAAACTGTACCACAGGGCTATACACATACTGCAGGTACACAGGTCACCAACAGCAAACTGTAACCATCTCTCTCTCTGTAGAAGTTGTCAGATGTCTCCCTGACCCAGTGTGAGGAGGCACTATTGAAGGCCATCTATAATGTGGAACAACTACCAGAGGACATCACCTCAGCTGGGGTCACCACACACACACTCACCGCCAGCCGCAGGAAAAGGGTAAACAAACACACACACACTCACCGCCAGCCGCCGGAACAGGGTAAACAAACAAACACACACACACACACACACACACACACACACACACACACACACACACACACACACACACACACACACACACACACACACACACACACACACACACACACACACACACACAAAACCCGCAGCATGTGACAGGGGCAACAGTCCATTACAGATTACAAAGGAAGACCCAGCCGTGATCTGCCCAACAATTCCTCTCCACCAGATAAACTCATTGCATTTTATGCACGCTTTAACAATAATAACAGTGTGTTGGGTCTGAGGGCCGCCACCGACCCAGAAGATTGGGTGATCTCGCTCTCCGAGGCCGACATGAGTAAAGTCTTTAATCAGGTCAGTACCCACAAGGCCGGCGGGGCCCAATGTTATTCCAGGGTGCGTTCTCAGATCACGTCCCAGTCTGTAATCCCCACGTGTTTTAAGATGACCACCATCATTCAAATCAAATCAAACGTTATTAGTCACATGCGCCGAATACAACAAGTGTAGACTTTACCGCGAAATGCTTTACTTACAAGCCGTTAACCAACAGTGCAGTTCAAGAAGAAGAAAATATTTACCAAGTAGACTCAAATAAAAAGTAATAATAGAAAGTAATACAATAAGAATAACATTTCCTGTTCCTAAGAACTCTAAGGCTTCATGCCACAATGACTACCACCCTGTAGCACTCACATCTGTAATCATGAAGTGCTTTGAGAGGCTCGTTATGGCACACATCAACTCCACCATCCCAGACACCCTAGAACAATTCCAATTAGCATACCGCCCCAACAGATCCATGGAGGACACAATCTCAAGTTGCACTCCACACTGCCCTCACCCACCTAGATACGAGGAATAACTCAACTCAGCAAAAAAAGAAAAGTCCCTTTTTCAGGACCCTGTCTTTCAAAGATAATTTGTAAAAATCCAAATAACTTCACAGATCTTCATTGTAAAAGGTTTAAACACTGTTTCCCATGCTTGTTCAATGAACCATAAACAATTAATGAACATGCACCTGTGGAACGTTCGTTAAGACGCTAACAACTTACAGACGGTAGGCAATTAAGGTCACAGTTATGAAAACTTAGGACACTAAAGAGGCCTTTCTACTGACTCTGAAAAACATCAAAAGAAAGATGCCCGGGGTCCCTGCTCATTTGTGTAAACGTGCCTTAGGCATGCTGCTAGGAGGCATGAGGACTGCAGATGTGGCCAGGGCAATAAATTGCAATATCTGTACTGTGAGACGCCTAAGACAGAGCTACAGGGAGACAGGACGGACAGCTGATGGTCCTCGCAGTGGCAGACCACGTGTAATAACACCTGCACAGGATCGGTACATCCGAACATCACACCTGCGGGACAGGTACAGGATGGCAACAACAACTGCCCGAGTTACATCTGGAACGCACAATCCCTCCATCAGTGCTCAAACTGTCCGCAATAGGCAGTTTGAAAACTTGACGAGTCACGGTTTTGCTCACCAGGGGTGATGGTCGGATTCGCGTTTATCGTCGAGGGAATGAGCATTACACCGAGGCCTGTACTCTGGAGCGGGATCGATTTGGAGGTGGAGGGTCCGTCATTGTCTGGGGCGGTGTGTCACAGCATCATCGGACTGAGCTTGTTGTCATTGCAGGCAATCTCAACGCTGTGCGTTACAGGGAAGACATCCTCCTCCCTCATGTGGTACCCTTCCTGCAGGCTCATCCTGACATGACCCTCCAGCATGACAATGCCACCAGCCATACTGCTCATTCTGTGCGTGATTTCCTGCAAGACAGGAATGTCAGTGTTCTGCCATGACCAGCGAAGAGCCCGGATCTCAATCCCATTGAGCACGTCTGGGACTTGTTGGATCGGAGGGTGAGGGCTAGGGCCATTCCCCCCAGAAATGTCTCGGAACTTGCCGGTGCCATGGTGGAAGAGTGGAGTAACATCTCACAGCAAGAACTGGCAAATCTGGTGCAGTCCATGAGGAGGAGATGCACTGCAGTACTTAATGCAGCTGGTGGCCACACCAGTTACTGACTGTTACTTTTGATTTTGACCCCTCCCCTTTGTTCAGGGACACATTATTCAATTTCTGTTAGTCACATGTCTGTGGAACTTGTTCAGTTTCTGTCTCAGTTTTTGAATCTTGTTATGTTCATACAAATATTTACACATGTTAAGTTTGCTGAAAATAAACACAGTTGACAGTGAGAGGACGTTTCTTGGCAGGCCTTATCACCGGCAACAATTAGACAGCCTACAGGGAGGTCAGTGACCTGGTAGTGTGGTGCCGGAACAATAACCTCTCCCTCAGTCAATAAGACCAAGGAGCTGTTTGTGGACAACAGGAAACGGGGGGACGAGAACGCCCTCATCCACATCGACGGGGCTGCAGTGGAGCGGGTCGAGAGCTTCAAGTTCCTCAGTGTTCACATGCGCACAGTCGTGACGAAGGAGCGACAGCACCTCTTCCCCCTCAGGAGGTGGAAAGGTTTGGCATGGGCCCTCAAATCCTCAAAATGTTCTACAATGGTACCATTGAGAGCATCTTGACTGGCCGCATCACTGCTTGTTATGGCAATAGCACCGCCCTCGATCACGCGGACAGCCCAGTACATCACTGGGGCCGAGCTCCCTGACATCCAGGACCTCTATATCAGGCGGTGTGAAAGGAAAGCCCGGTAAATTGTTAAAGACTCCAGCCATCCAAGCTATCGACTGTTCTCTCTGCCTCTGCATGGCAAGCGGCACCGTGCATCAAGTCTGAAACCAACAGACTCCCGAAGAGCTAGTAGCCGTAACACTGATAAATAGCTAACTAAATATCAGAGTTGACGTTTTTATCTTATTCTTATCTTTGCACTGCACACTCACAGGGCCCTGTGAGTGTGCAGTGCAATACTCTAACACACACACACATACACACAGTCACTTCAACACACACACACACACACACACACACACACACACACACACACACACACACACACACACACACACACACACACACACACACACACACACACACACACACACACACACACACACACACACACACACACACACACAGATACTCCAACACACATACACACAGTCACTCCAACACACACACACACACACACACACACACACACAAACACTTACTCCATCGTTTACTCGCTCATATATAATATACACATACATTTATACTGACTCTACACACACCCACTCACATACAATCATCATAGACGCTGCTGCTACTCTGTTTATCATATATCCTGATGCCTAGTCACTTTACCCATATACATATCTACCTCCATCACTCCAGTATCCCTGCACATTGTTAATATGATTCTAGAACTGACCCTGTATATAGTCACCTTCCCCCTATACATATCTATCTCCATCACTCCAGTATCCCTGTACATTGTTAATATGGTACTGACCCTGTATATAGTCACCTTACCCCTATACATATCTACCTCCATCACTCCAGTATCCCTGTACATTGTTAATATGGTACTGACCCTGTATATAGTCACCTTCCCCCTATACATATCTACCTCCATCACTCCAGTATCCCTGTACATTGTTAATATGGTACTGACCCTGTATATAGTCACCTTCCCCCTATACATATCTACCTCCATCACTCCAGTATCCCTGTACATTGTTAATATGGTACTGACCCTGTATATAGTATGATTACCCCTATACATATCTACCTCCATCACTCCAGTATCCCTCCACATTGTAAATATGATACTAGAACTGACCCTGTATATAGTATGATTACCCCTATACATATCTACCTCCATCACTCCAGTATCCCTGTACATTGTAAATACTGGTACTGGAACTGACCCTGTATATAGTATGCTTCATTGGAGACTGCTGAGGGGAAGACGGCTCATAATAAAGGCTGGAATGGAGGGAATGGAATGGTAAACAAATGAAAACCATGTTTTTGATACCATTCCACTTACTCCATTCCAGCCTTTATTATGAGCTGTCCTGTCATCAGCAGCCTCCACTGGTATGCTTACTTTGTGTTCTACTTTCTTGTTTTTTATATCTTCTGTGTTTTTCTTCTACCTTGTTATTTTTAGTGCTACATTGTTATTGATTACTGCATTGTTGGGGTTAGAGTTCGCAAGAAAAGCATTTCACTGTACTTGTGCATGTGACATTCAAACTTGAAACAGTGACACAAACACACCGCTATCTGTCTGTCAATTGCTAACCTGTGTGTTTTCCAATTCTCTCTCTCCCTCTCCCGTCTGTCTCTATATGTCTCTCTCTCTCCTGTCTCTCTCTCTCCTCTGTCTCTCTCTCTGTCACTTCCTCTTCCCCCTTTTCTTTCTCTCTCTCTTTCTTTCTCTCTCTGTAGGTGGTCCCGCTGGCGTTGGTCTGTCTGCTGATTGGCTGCTCTCTCTCTGAGGCAGAGTCTCGTCTGGAGTCCCACCCAGTGGTGCGTGACGCTGTAGAGGCGTGTCTGACATCATCACAACATCTGACATCATCACCAGGAGACCAGACCTCCACAAACCAATGACTTCCTATAGTTGGAAACCTTTATGATACTGTAGTATTATACTATACTTTCATTAACTATAATTTAAGAATATGTTTTGATAAGATCAGTTCGTAACCTCTATAGGAATCTGGTGGATGTAACCTTAATCATTTATTAATCATTTATTAACATAACAAACACTACATAGTATGATGAACCTTCGGAAAGTATTCAGACCCACTGACATTTTTCACATTTTGTTACGTTACAGACTTATTCTAAAATGGATTAAAAAAAAGAAGTAAAATCAGCAATCTGTACACATAATGATGGTGAAAACAGGTTGGTAGAATGTTTGCAAATGTATTAAAAATAAAAAACAGAAATAGCTTATTTACATAAGTATTCAGACCCTTTGATATGAGACACGAAATTGAGCTCAGGTGCATCCTGTTTCCATTGATCATCCTTGAGATGTTTCTACAACTTGATTGGAGTTCACCTGTGGTAAATTCAATTGATTGGACATGATTTGGAAAGGCACACAGCTGTCTATATAAGGTCCCACAGTTGACAGTGCATGTCAGAGCAAAAACCAAGCAATGAGGTCAAAGGAATTGTCCATAGAGCTCTGAGACAGGATTGTGTCGAGGCACAGATCTGGGGAAGGGTACCAAAACATTTCTGTAGCATTGAAGGTCCCCAAGAACACGGTGGCCTCCATCATTCTTAAATGGAAGAAGTTTGGAACCACCAAGACTTTCCGAGAGCTGGCCGCCCGGGCAAACTGAGCAATCAGGGAGAAGGGCCTTGGTCAGAACCCGATGATCACTCTGACAGAGCTCCAGAGTTCCTCTGTGGAGATGGGAGAACCTTCCAGAAGGACAACCATCTCTGCAGCACTCCACCAATCAAGCCTTTATGGTAGAGTGGCCAGACGGATGCCACTCCTCAGTAAAAGGCACATGACAGCCCGCTTGGAGTTTGCCAAAAGGCCCATTAAGGACTTCTCAAGATTGTCTGGTCTGATGAAACCAAGATTAAACTTTTGCCTGAATGCCAAGCATCCCGTCTGGAGGAAACCTGGCACCATCCCTACAGTGAAGCATGGTGGTGGCAGCATCATGCTGTGGGGATGTTTTTGAGCTGCTGGGACTGGGAGACTAGTCAGGATCGAGGCAAAAATTAACAGAGCAAAGTACAGTACTTGATGAAAACCTGCTCCAGAGTGCTTAGGACCTCAGACTGGGGCGAAGGTTCACCTTCCAAAAGGACAACGACCTTAAGCACACAGCCAAGACAAAGCAGGGTTGGCTTTGGGGCAAGTCTCTGAATATCCTTGTGTGGCCCAGCCAGAGCCCGGACTTGAACCCGATCGAACATCTCTGGAGAGACCTGAAAATAGCTGTGCAGCAACGCTCCCCATCCTATCTGACAGCGCTTGAGAGGACCTGCAGAGAAGAATGAGAGAAACTCCCCAAATACAGGTGTGTCAAGCTTGTAGCGTCATACACAGGACTTGAGTCTGTAATCGCTGCCAAAGGTGCTTCAACAAAGTACTGAGTAAAGGGTCTGTATACTTGTGTAAATGTGATACTTCCATTTTTTATTTGTAATAAATTAGCAACAGTTTCTATTTTTTATTTTTTATTATGGGATGTTGTGTTTAGATTGATGAGGGGAAAAAAGTATTTAATACATTTTAGAATAAGGCTGTAACAGTTCATCTTTCAATCACCCACGTGGGTATATGTTCCTAAAAACCAATGAGGAGATGGGAGAGGCGGGACTCGCAGCGCGTCAAGCGTCACAAATAGAACCAAGTTCAATTTTAGCGCCTGGCTACGCAGATGCTCCTGGCCACACGTGAGCAGTGTGGGTGCAATGATTGAATAACATGTATGTTTAAATTTAATGTGCAAAGCCCCCACATAGGGCTGTAGAACAGCAGACTGTAACCATGACAATAAGGCAGCACCAGAGGGCAGTAGAACAGCAGACTGTAACCATGACAACAAGGCAGAACCAGAGGGCAGTAGAACAGCAGACTGTAACCATGACAATAAGGTAGCACCAGAGGGCAGTAGAACAGCAGACTGTAACCATGACAATAAGGCAGAACCAGAGGGCAGTAGAACAGCAGACTGTAACCATGACAACAAGGCAGAACCAGAGGGCAGTAGAACAGCAGACTATAATCATGACAATAAGGTAGCACCAGAGGGCAGTAGAACAGCAGACTGTAACCATGACAACAAGGCAGAACCAGAGGGCAGTAGAACAGCAGACTGTAACCATGACAATAAGGCAGAACCAGAGGGCAGTAGAACAGCAGACTGTAACCATGACAATAAGGTAGCACCAGAGGGCAGTAGAACAGCAGACTGTAACCATGACAACAAGGCAGAACCAGAGGGCAGTAGAACAGCAGACTGTAACCATGACAATAAGGTAGCACCAGAGGGCTGTAGAACAGCAGACTGTAACCATGACAACAAGGCAGAACCAGAGGGCAGTAGAACAGCAGACTGTAACCATGACAATAAGGCAGAACCAGAGGGCAGTAGAACAGCAGACTGTAATCATGACAACAAGGCAGAACCAGAGGGCAGTAGAACAGCAGACTATAATCATGACAATAAGGTAGCACCAGAGGGCAGTAGAACAGCAGACTGTAACCATGACAACAAGGCAGAACCAGAGGGCAGTAGAACAGCAGACTGTAACCATGACAATAAGGCAGAACCAGAGGGCAGTAGAACAGCAGACTGTAACCATGACAATAAGGCAGAACCAGAGGGCTGTAGAACAGCAGACTGTAACCATGACAATAAGGCAGAACCAGAGGGCAGTAGAACAGCAGACTGTAACCATGACAATAAGGCAGAACCAGAGGGCAGTAGAACAGCAGACTGTAACCATGACAATAAGGCAGAACCAGAGGGCAGTAGAACAGCAGACTGTAACCATGACAATAAGGCAGCACCAGCGGGCTGTAGAACAGCAGACTGTAACCGTGACAACAAGGCAGAACCAGAGGGCAGTAGAACAGCAGACTGTAACCATGACAACAAGGAAGAACCAGAGGGCAGTAGAACAGCAGACTGTAACCATGACAATAAGGCAGAACCAGAGGGCAGTAGAACAGCAGACTGTAACCATGACAATAAGGTAGCACCAGAGGGCAGTAGAACAGCAGACTGTAACCATGACAATAAGGTAGCACCAGAGGGCAGTAGAACAGCAGACTGTAACCATGACAATAAGGCAGAACCAGAGGGCAGTAGAACAGCAGACTGTAACCATGACAATAAGGTAGCACCAGAGGGCAGTAGAACAGCAGACTGTAACCATGACAATAAGGTAGCACCAGAGGGCAGTAGAACAGCAGACTGTAACCATGACAATAAGGTAGCACCAGAGGGCAGTAGAACAGCAGACTGTAACCATGACAATAAGGTAGCACCAGAGGGCAGTAGAACAGCAGACTGTAACCATGACAATAAGGTAGCACCAGAGGGCAGTAGAACAGCAGACTGTAACCATGACAATAAGGTAGCACCAGAGGGCAGTAGAACAGCCGACTGTAACCATGACAACAAGGCAGCACCAGCGGGCAGTAGAACAGCAGACTGTAACCATGACAACAAGGCAGAACCTTAGGGCAGTAGAACAGCAGACTGTAACCATGACAATAAGGTAGCACCAGAGGGCAGTAGAACAGCAGACTGTAACCATGACAATAAGGCAGCACCAGAGGGCAGTAGAACAGCAGACTGTAACCATGACAATAAGGTAGCACCAGAGGGCAGTAGAACAGCAGACTGTAACCATGACAATAAGGTAGCACCAGAGGGCAGTAGAACAGCAGACTGTAACCATGACAATAAGGTAGCACCAGAGGGCAGTAGAACAGCAGACTGTAACCATGACAATAAGGTAGCACCAGAGGGCAGTAGAACAGCAGACTGTAACCATGACAATAAGGTAGCACCAGAGGGCAGTAGAACAGCAGACTGTAACCGTGACAATAAGGCAGCACCAGAGGGCAGTAGAACAGCAGACTGTAACCATGACAATAAGGCAGAACCAGAGGGCAGTAGAACAGCAGACTGTAACCATGACAATAAGGTAGCACCAGAGGGCAGTAGAACAGCAGACTGTAACCATGACAATAAGGCAGCACCAGAGGGCAGTAGAACAGCAGACTGTAACCATGACAATAAGGCAGCACCAGAGGGCAGTAGAACAGCAGACTGTAACCATGACAATAAGGCAGAACCAGAGGGCAGTAGAACAGCAGACTGTAACCATGACAATAAGGCAGAACCAGAGGGCAGTAGAACAGCAGACTGTAACCATGACAATAAGGTAGCACCAGAGGGCAGTAGAACAGCAGACTGTAACCATGACAATAAGGCAGCACCAGAGGGCAGTAGAACAGCAGACTGTAACCATGACAATAAGGCAGAACCAGAGGGCAGTAGAACAGCAGACTGTAACCATGACAATAAGGCAGAACCAGAGGGCAGTAGAACAGCAGACTGTAACCATGACAATAAGGCAGCACCAGAGGGCAGTAGAACATAACATGAGAAAATCTACTGCAACTGTAGTTGGAAACAAAGCAGTAGGTTGAGTTCCTGCCCGGATTAGATGCGTAGGTGTTGCATTGCAGATTGTTATATCATATGATGTGGTTAGCTGCTATGTTAAACACCTATCGAGGCATTGTGAGATCTGGCATTCGTCTACAATGTAGTAGGGCAGGAACTCGACCGTATAGAGACGTTGGAGCTGGACGCCATGTTGTCTCTGAACATTCCATTTACCCATTCAAGAGCTGTGATGTTCAGACATTTCCATCAATTGCTATTGGACAATCTTGACCAGAAACCTGTGGCCACATGGTTAGAATATCAGCACCTATAGCCAAAATGTCAAATATCAGTGGTCGCCAACATGTCAAATATCAGTGGTCGCCAACATGTCAAATATCAGTGGTCGCCAACATGTCAAATATCAGTGGTCGCCAACATGTCAAATATCAGTGGTCGCCAACATGTCAAAGCTGTGATCCACCTCTAGATATTTGGAGTTATTTGTGAACAAAGCCCATGTTCTGACCCAGTCCTGAGGTCTCATTGGCTCACTTCCAGTTATAGAAAATCTGTTTCAGCCCGTTTTCTAAACAATTTCTTCAAAGCAAGTTTAACTAAACAGTCAAGGGACATACAACATACTTCAGAATATTCTAAACTTTCCACAATGCATCCATGTTTCCTGCCATTAATCAACATTTTAAATGTAAAATCTCCTGTAGGGATCCGTCTCCCAGCGAGATAATATTTATCACAAAATGTCCAAATGTATCCCACAGTAAATATAGGATTATGCTTATACTGACAGTGTCTGTGAGGCTACGGCTCAGATTGGACTGTGTAAAACATCCTCAATCCCTCTGTGGCAAATTAAACACACACACACACACACACGTAGAGGATTAGAGTAACATGGGTGCTGTTCTCTCTCAGAGTGACTGAGCTGCTTTAGATCCGGTGGCCTGGAGCCAATGTGGCACTCCTGGTGCACCGTACACACACACTACACACACAGTACACACACACTACACACACACTACACACACACACTACACACACACTACACACACACTACACACACACTACACACACACACTACACACACACACTACACACACACTACACACACACACTACACACACAGTACACACACAGTACACACACACACTACACACACAGTACACACACACACTACACACACAGTACACACACACACTACACACACACTACACACACACACTACACACACAGTACACACACACTACACACCAGTGGCATGCCGTGGGCCTGGGGCCTGGGCCTTCAGTGAGGTACTACACAGTCCCACCCGAATTAATCCACCTCATTATGATGCCATGGCTCTAGACACTATACATTTAGACAGAAACGCTGGGCCTGGGGCCTGGGCCTTCAGTGAGGTACTACACAGTCCCACCCGAATTAATCCACCTCTTATTACCATCATTATGATGCCATGGCTCTAGAAACTATACATTTAGACAGAAACGCAGTATAACCAGGCGTTGCATCACCTTGAAATTGACAAATTGACATTTTTGGGTAAACAGTGTTTACCCAAAAACATGACACAATCAATGAGTCTTTTCAATATTTCCCTTCACCTTTTCATTGTGCAGCTCCGTTGCCCTGCGCGTTTGTTCTTTGAGCTGTAGATCCACTCCGGTGTCCCCAAAAGTTTTCAAAAGCACCATTGCTTGTTAGTGCCCAGCCGTACTTTGGTGTCTCGTTGCTGCCTTGGTTAGACAACTCAAGTTTGCAAAGCCAGTGTGGCTCCAAACACCAAATCGATCACTTGCAAATAATAGGCATTCCCAGCAGTACAGTTTGCAGTGCTTCTCGGAGCCAAGGAGCCTGTGAGCCATTGACAGCGCTCGTAGTTGAAACTTTGAAAGTGGCGAGCGAACGAAGCCCTTTCCCGCCTGTGACAGGCTTTGTGGCGTCGGGCGACCTCTCCTTACAATGTCTAACTTTTCTTGAAAAGTTCGTCTTGAGAATGGCGTTATAATTATATCCTCGACCAAATCGATATCTTCTCCTCCTTCCGCCATTGTGGGTTGAAAAAACAGCTTAGTAGTACGCGAATTAATTCGTTTATCAAATTCAGTTTCCTAGATCTCCATAGGACCTGCCTCTCAATATTGGTAATCCAATCAAAAGACGTGCACGCACTACGCCTGCTAGCTGGCTCCTGTGTAACACTGGAGCCAGCCAGAAGGCGTACAATAGCCAACTCTAAAGCTGATTGGTTGACACTAAATTTTCATTTCCATTCACTATAAGCTACAAGCGCCCGCACTGTTGATTCTGAAGGCCTGAGGGCAGATTTTAGACCCCTGGCAACACATGATGGCTGAATATGATTGGATAAAAGATCTAACATAAAGACCAGCCCTCAAAATCTCAACCTGGGGCTGGAAGCAGTGCAACCAAGAGGAAAGCTATGAAATGAAGAGTATAACTCTTACTCTGGGGAATAATTTAATACATATTTGTGGGAAAATATATTTAAAAAATATATATATTCTGATGATGTTTAGGCCAGCAGAGAAGGCCTTGCAGGCCCTGACGGCCCACCACTGCTACACACACACTACACACACACACTACACACACACTACACACACACTACACACACACTACACACACACACTACACACACACTACACACACACACTACACACACACTACACACACACTACACACACACACTGAACATAATCTAAAGGGACCTCACTCTCCTCTTCACAAAATAGTTAGTCTTTATCTGAACTAGATCTTATACAGTTGAAATGTTCTAGTCAGTGGAAATCTTACGCATGGTACCTTTAAGCAGCAACAAATTTCAACTAAATAGTATTTTTCCTTTAAAATATTTTATTTTATTCATTATTATACATTAAAATACATTAGAATCTTCATTTGAAACTTTACATGGTGTTCCCAAGGTTATGTCACAGAAGAAGATTGACAGCCGAACGGACCAATAGCAGCATAGACATGTCCCACAGCACCACCAACCAACCAATAGGACTTTATGATTGACGCCCAAAACAAACAAAAACATAGACTCCTTAGACTCTGAGCCTGAGAGAATCATAGTGCACATCTCTGTTTCAACCCTGTGTAAAGATATGTTACAGCATAGATATATAGATATGAGGACTTTGCTCTAAACTACAAGTGTCAAAGTCCATCCTGTTTGATCATATCCATAAATATATTCAATACATCCAGATAACCCTTCAGTCAGGTACGACAACAACAACAACAGCAATACCAGCTGTACCGCTAATAATGAGATTAAAGATAGAGATAGATGTCTCTCTTCTCTCTCCCTCATCTCTCTTGTCACCATGGTTGCAGTAAAAGCCAATTTATGCTTGATCCGAAAAATGCAGAGCCTCTGGAGACACACAGAGACCAAACTGAGCACTGTACCGCATTGCCGTGCGCCTCCCAAATTCTGTACCAATGCGGAGGGTTCCGTATAGCTCCTCATTGACATGATTGGTTGACGGTAGGTGGGGGCGTGAGATCCTGTATAAACACAATCTCACTTCCTTGACAACAGCTCTGCGCTGCTCCGCGAAGGGCAAGAAGAATGAATGCCCTGACTTCTGCAGAGTCCGTATCACCGTAAATGGTGCTCCGGCCAATGCAGACGACTGATTGACAACGCAGCGCCTTTAAGACTTTAGTTTAAGTCTTGAGTAGATTCAGTGATTACCGTCCCACATGGTTAAATACCTGGGAAGCTCCTGCGTCATATCGCCTGACAAAACAACTGAACGCTACAACACAGACGCAGATCAGGGGTGCGTTACCTTGACAACTCAACATCAACCTTCACGGCCCAACCATGGACAGAAAACAGACACTTAAACAGGTTCGGTACTAGTGATGAGCGATTAACCGAAATGTTGTACATTTTTTCAATTATTAAACAACTAATTGACTGAAGTCAGTTCAATTACTTGAATTACATTTATTTTGTTTTTGTGAGCCCAACACACAAATCATTCAAGAGAGAAATCAAGTCAAGAACTATGTGGGACGCTGGGCTGAAGGGAGTTGTCGTTTTCATAGACGGGTTGGTTGTTTAGCAACAAAACCGAGGCGTTCGCAACTATGGGGCAAAACAAAGAGGGTTGGCTTAGATTGTTGACAACATGTAAGCCATTTTTCGTATCCAATGTTTATTGAAAACATAAATGTGTTGGTGAGCTAGCGATTTTTTGTGCCATATTAGCATTGACATGAAATCAGTCAAAACAAGACATTATATCAATAACAAGATGAAATGAGCTGAAACGAGACACATCCATAATCCCCACACGTCAGTTTCTTGTCATTCTTGCTCGCAATCTGGCCATCCAGAATCACAACAACAGGTTGATTTCTGCCCCACGGAAGCGCGCACATCGTTTTCGTGATGTCAGCTAAGTAACCCATCTATAAAGCAAATATTCAATTTATTAGTTCAGTGCAGAAACGTGGTAATTAACTACAATGCCCATAATCCATTGCGCCTGTTCCTTCCTGCTCCAACAGAAACGGATACACGTTTACGCCTGCTCTGTTAGGTTAGATACACACAGACCGCAATGTACACAACACAATGACAAGACGGACAGAGACAGTTGGTGAAAGTATGCCTTATCTACTTTGAAGGACAAGTAAAATGATTTAGTCAGACAGCTCTGCAGCATACTTAGACAGGCTAGCTAAATAGGATGACTACAGACAGTACAGTATGGGGAGTACAGATATAATATTAGATGAGCTGACTGGCTGGCTGGCTGGCAGCTACTACCTGAGCAGATATGAGACCATGACTTTAAAGAATTAAAAATAATAAAATCATTAAATAAAACCTAAGTAAATATACACAACTGAAATATTGTATTATTTCATAGTAATTTCAATATGTTCTATTGGTGTCTACCCAATGTGCACCTGAAAGAGTCAATGGAATATTTTCTACATGTTTTGGCAATTGAATGTTCACTAGTTTAGGCTTTGGAATTTCTATTAAAAAGCAACACAAAAAATCATTTTAATTTCATGATTTCATAATGCATTTAAAATATGTTTTAATTATTGAAATTGAAATGGAAAAAAAAACATGATTATATTTTAATAATTGAAACCGAACCAACTTCAAAAAGCACTAATCGCTCAGCACTATTCGGGTACCAAACATTATAGGGAAGTTGTCCGTCATACACCCATCATGATCGTTCATACAACCCTCCTTCCCTGAGATTCTCTGAGATTCCAATGTCAGTCTTCAAACACTGAGCTTCAGAATGACACTACAGTAATCTTATCAAGTATACATACATGATTTGTTGCTTATAAATTATATAAATATGTAGTTTGGTTGTTACTTTCAATACATTCCCCCAATGCCTATTGTCACAGGGAGGTATATGTTTATGGCTAAGTGATACAAGTTAACCTGTATGTGATGACCTTGTGTGCTCTCAGCATTGTGTGCTCTCAGGTTAACCTTAGAGAAGTGCTTTTCCAAACTAAACCATATTTCTGGCTGGGAACCAGGAGGAATTGGTCTCCACTTGAGCCCTGTTTGGGGAGCACCGCTCTAGAGTGTAATTCTGTTTAACAACACACCTATTCACAAACACAAAATACGCATATCATCATGAAGTCCAAAATATACACCCCTCCATACAGAAGAGAATATACACCCCTCTATACAGTAGAGAATATACACCCCTCTATACAGTAGAGAATATACACCCCTCTATACAGTAGAGAATATACACCCCTCTATACAGTAGAGAATATACACCCCTCTATACAGTAGAGAATATACACCTCTCTATACAGTAGAGAATATACACCCTCTATACAGTAGAGAATATACACCTCTCTATACAGTAGAGAATATACACCCTCTATACAGTAGAGAATATACACCTCTCTATACAGTAGAGAATATACACCCTCTATACAGTAGAGAATATACACCCCTCCAGACAGTAGAGAATATACACCCTCTATACAGTAGAGAATATACACCCCTCTATACAGTAGAGAATATACACCCCTCTATACAGTAGAGAATATATATCCCTCTATACAGTAGAGAATATACACCCTCTCTATACAGTAGAGAATATACACCCCTCTATACAGTAGAGAATATACACCCCTCTATACAGTAGAGAATATATATCCCTCTATACAGTAGAGAATATGCACCCCTCTATACAGTAGAGAATATATATCCCTCTATACAGTAGAGAATATACACCTCTCTATACAGTAGAGAATATACACCCTCTATACAGTAGAGAATATACACCCTCTATACAGTAGAGAATATACACCCTCTATACAGTAGAGAATATACACCCCTCCATACAGTAGAGAATATACACCCCTCTATACAGTAGAGAATATACACCTCTCTATACAGTAGAGAATATACACCCTCTATACAGTAGAGGATATACACCCTCTATACAGTAGAGAATATATATCCCTCTATACAGTAGAGAATATATATCCCTCTATACAGTAGAGAATATACACCTCTCTATACAGTAGAGAATATACACCCTCTATACAGTAGAGAATATACACCCCTCCATACAGTAGAGAATATACACCCCTCTATACAGTAGAGAATATACACCCTCTATACAGTAGAGAATATACACCCCTCTATACAGTAGAGAATATACACCCTCTCTATACAGTAGAGAATATACACCCTCTATACAGTAGAGAATATACACCCTCTATACAGTAGAGAATATACACCCTCTCTATACAGTAGAGAATATACACCTCTCTATACAGAAGAGAATATACACCCTCTATACAGTAGAGAATATACACCCTCTATACAGTAGAGAATATATATCCCTCTATACAGTAGAGAATATAAACCCCTCCAGACAGTAGAGAATATATATCCCTCTATACAGTAGAGAATATACACCTCTCTATACAGTAGAGAATATACACCCTCTATACAGTAGAGAATATACACCCTCTATACAGTAGAGAATATACACCCTCTATACAGTAGAGAATATACACCCTCTATACAGTAGAGAATATACACCTCTCTATACAGTAGAGAATATACACCCTCTATACAGTAGAGAATATACACCCTCTATACAGTAGAGAATATACACCCTCTATACAGTAGAGAATATACACCCTCTATACAGTAGAGAATATACACCCTCTCTATACAGTAGATAATATACACCCTCTATACAGTAGAGAATATACACCCTCTATACAGTAGAGAATATACACCCTCTATACAGTAGAGAATATATATCCCTCCAGGAAAATAAAATCAGACATAAATACAATTGGTTTCTAGAAATATACAAATATAATTTTCACATGACATCTTATGGTTTGTAAGATTATGATAATTTCAAGTTTCAGTTATACCCTTCCATAACAATAACACGTACATGCCACTCTGACTTGGCAGAATCTACCTTCACCTGTGCAATACCTCCGGTATAGATATTCTTAACCTAGAGAGGGGATTATAAAGTGCTTTATGTGACTGTGATGCTTACAGATCTAGGACATCCAGTTCTATCTTCTGTGATAGAACTGGACGTCATAGATCATTACTATGTCCTGTGAGGGTTACATTTCTAGATCATCTAGTTCTACATCGCTCTCTTTGGGTTTCCTGCGTTTGGCTCTGGCTGGAGATCGGCTCCTCCTCTGGCCTTTCCCCCCAGACCCCTCACCTGCAGACGCCATCTTGTGTCCATCAGAGCCGGTTTCCTTGGTCTCTATGGGGGTTAAAGAGCGCATTGGTGAAACTGTGTTCTCCATAGATCCTGGCTGGGACTCCACAGAGGTTCTGGTCATCTGGCTTATCAGGGGGATTTCTCTGTTTCCCTCTTTCACCTCTTCATTCTCTTCTTCAGGATTCAACTCCTCCACAGCATCCTCCGCCCCCACATTGCCCTCTGTGCCTTCCTCAGGAGTCTCTCCCTCTGCTCCCGTCTCTCCCTCCTCCTCTCCACTTGTCTCTCCTGCTGTGTTTTCATTCTCTTCCTCCTCCTCTTTTTCCACCTTGAATTCAGACACCACATTGTTCTCCTCTGCCTCCTCTCCTCCATCCTCCTCCACTTCCTCTCCTCCTGTTTCATCCTCCTCAGCTGTTCCCTCTCCTGTCTCTACTCCCTCCTCACCCACCTCCTCCCCCTCTCCCGTCTCTACTCCCTCCTCCCCCTCTCCCTCCTCCTCACCCGTCTCCTCCCCCTCTCCCATCTCTTCCACCACCTCATCCCCCTCTGCTGGTCCATCAACAGTGTTTTCATCTCCTCCTGCTTGATCCTCCTGCACTGCTTCAGCGTCCCCTGCTCCTTCCTCCTCCCCTTCTACTAACTCCTCCCCCTCTCCAGTCTGCGCCCCCTCCACGCCATCTTCTCCTGAAATTTCACCTCCCATCTCTCCTTCCTCCTCCTCCTCTGTTCCCTCCACCACTCCATCCTCCTCCTGTTCTTCAGCCTCTATCTCTATTTCCTCAGCTATCTCCTCCTCTACTTCCCCCATCACAGACTCAGCTCCATCACTCTCCTGTGCTTCCTCCTCTCCCTCCTCTCCCTCAGTCACTCCTTCCTCTTCCTCCTCAGGGATAGCTTCCTCTATGACAACAGTTGGTATAATATCCTCCTTGGTCTCCTCCTCTTCCTCGTCTTTGTGTACCACCTCTAGATTCACACCCTCCTCTTCCTCTTTCTTCTCCTCCAATTCCAGGCGATCATTGTCCTCCCCCTCCGTGGGGCTAGAGGGCGCAAGAGGCTTTGGGTCTTTCTTCATCAGCAGGATCTTACGCAGATCAAACGCCATCATCACCGGCGCTGTGGCGACCACAGCCTCCATTTTGATTTGTTGGACATCCGCCTTCTTCCGTATGCAGGCGTCGCAGGGACAGTACTCATCCTCACCCTCGCTGCGCTGGTCACTAACATCCGCCCCCGAACCCTGCTCCCCGTCACTCTTGTTCACTGACTGAACCTTCATGACCTTCAAAGCACAGTCAAACTTTATTAGGAATGTATGCAAAACATGACAATACACTTTACAATAAATTAGGAATTCAAATATATTATGTAATAAAGTCTTACTTAAAAGTTTTTAAAAAGCTGTGAAACTAAAATAGTGACTTTGTTACTGAGTGACTTTAAAGGTGATTTAGAAACCTCAGGTGTTGGCCCCTCCCACCTTTAACCTCCGCCTCCTCTGGTCTGTAACGGTTGAATCCCGGGACAGGATAGGAGGGCGCGGCACGCCCCCCCGCCCCGCACGCCCCCGGATCTTCCTCAGCTCACGATCAATGCTCGTCTGGATCCTCTTCTTCACCTCGTCTCTCAGCTCAGTGATCATAGTGTCCAACATCACATTGTTGTCTAGGTCCCAACGCACCTTCACAAACACAACAGTATTATCAAGATTATTCATTCAAAAAATGATTGTGATGAATATGATGATGATGATGATAATGATTCGTGTTGTTGTATCAGTACCTTGAACTCAGCCATGGCGTCGACGTAGTGGGTCATAAACTGTTTCTCCAGCTTCTTCAGCAGGTTGAGAACCCAGACCGGGTCAGGGTCCTGGGAGACACGCTTGGTGAGCAGCGCTCGCTGGACTGATGGAGGTGTCCCTGAGCTGGTGGTGTCCTCCGGGGTGTCTCTCTCTATGTCAGTGGGGGACTTATAGGCCGTGCTGTTTGAAGAGGATGGGCTTCTTGGGGCTCTCAGGCTCTCAGGGGTCTGCAGCATCTCACCTCTCCCTGCGGGCGACTCTGAGATCGCCTCATCCTCCCCTGGACTGCTCTGTACTCGGCTGGCGATGTCTGGGGTGGCCGTGTCTGAAAGCAGCTCTGCTGATGCTCCTTCCCCTCCCTCTGTCTCTCCCTCTGTCTCTCCTTCCCCTCCCCTTCCCTCTGTCTCTCCTACTCCTTCCTCCCCCTCTCCTTCCTCTGTCTCTCCTGCCTCCCCTTCCTTTTCCTCTGTCTCTCCTGCCTCCCCCTCCCCTTCCTCTGTCTCTCCTGCCTCCCCCTCCCCTCCCTCTTCCTCTCCCTCCGCAATGGGAGTGATGTCACCCGCTGTTTCATCTTGTTTGCCTTTCCCAGAACCCCCCGACCCTGCTGAGCCACTGTTCAGGTCCACACCAGAGTCTTTCAACCTCTCCTTCCCCTCTGCCTCTCCCTCTTTCCCCTTCCCGGGGTTGGGCTTAGACAGCCACAGTGACTCTAGTATATCCATGACCTCTTGGTATCGCTGGTCCCTGTCAGGGCTTGGATCTGCAGCTGGAAGAGAGGGCGGGTCGATGAGCTGCAGCTGGGCCAGACAGTCCAGCAGACCTTTAGCAGAGGAGCTCAGTCTGCGTCCGTACACAGGACTTATCTGGAGTAAAGGGATAGAATTAGGAATAAATTGTATCAAAATATATATTTTTTTCTCTCCCTGAAAGTCATACAAACCATGAATATGACACAATAAAAATATGAAATGAATAATAGTTTAAAAGTATGAAGTATATCAGTAAAACTATAAAGTATATAACCCTCTGAGAAAAAGATTTGGAAAATACCTATTTTAGGTTGAAAAGATGTTGAAAATACATCTTGTGCTCACTGGAAAGTAAAAGTATGCAAGGACAAGTCTAGAAACAGGAAATACCTCGGGTAGGGAGCTGCATCGGCCCAGTGTAGGGCTCAGTAGAACCTTCATTACTGCCACAGATGAGTGGCAGCTCCGAGGCAGCTCTGATTCTTTACTGAGGAACAGGTGGCGAGGACGAGAGAAAGTGATGTCATTGGTGGGCGGGGCTGGGTCAGGGCAGAAGCCAGCGCACTCAGAGCACTCGCCCCCCTCTTCTCCTCTCTCCTCCCTCTCTTCTTCTTTTTCTTCCTTCTCTTGCTCCACTGCTGCTCCCTCCTCCTCTCCTCTCTCTTCCTCCTCCTCTTTCACCTCTTCCTCTGGGTGCTCTGCAGCCTCATTCACTTCCTCTTCTTCTTCCTGTTGTCCTGGTTCAGCTGTGTTCTCCTGTTCCTCTTCCTGTTGTCCTGCTTCAGTTGTGTTCTCCTGCTTCAATTCCTCTTCCTGTTGTCCTGTTTCAGCTGTTTTTTCCTGCTCCACTTCCTCTTCCTGTTGTCTTGTTTCAGCCGTGTTCTCCTGCTCCAGCACTGTGGTCTCAACCGGTTCTTGTTTCTCCGTAGTCTCGTCTCCTTCCTGTCCTTCTGTTTCCCCTCCTTTCTCCACGGCTTCCTCTCCTTCTTCTTCTGTCTCCTCAATTCCCTTGTTCATCTCGTCTTCAGGGTTATCCATACCGCCGTCGGCAGGTATGCCTCTCAGCCAATCACTGACAACGTCGTTGGGCAAGGTGTTAGGCAGACAGAGGAGATCCAGCATCTCTAACTCTGCCTCTTCCTGTTTGGGTTTCCTGCTCCTCCGGCTCTGTCCACTCTTCCCACTCTCAGTGAGGCTAACCTTTGACCCTGCAGGGCTGGAGGGGCGCACGGCGGCCATGTTCCCCTTGAGCAGGTCAGCAGCTGACAGGAACTGGGAGAGGAGGCTGTCACTGATGCTGGCCGTCTCCAATTGAATGGTGGGACTGGGGGACGGGGAGGGAGAGTCTCTCGCTCGCGGTGACTTTGGTCTGGACTTCCTTTCTATCACCGTCTTCACAGAGCGACCGCTGCCTGTGTCACTCTGAGCTTTGACTCGGTGACCTTGACCTTTCACTTGCAGGAAGTCGGAGGCGCTTGTATTTGGACTCTCCTCCTCCTGGGCATCGCTGCCTTTCTCAACTTTCACCTTTGACCTGGTGGAGCGTGCGGAGGAAGCAGACGCAGGCCTGGAGTCTCCAGCTGCTTTAGCAGGTCTCTTGGAGCGTACGCTAGGCGCTTTCTCCTCATCTGCTTTCTCCTCATCAACTCTGTCTGCAGCCTTGCTGGCGGCTTGACTTTGAGACTCCTCATTGGTTGTCTCGGTGGTGGCAGGCAGTGTTTGATTGGTAGGTTCAGCGCTGGTCTGTGATGTTCTGGAGAGGGGTCTGGTAGGGTAGGAATCTGCTTTACTTTTGAGTTTTGTGCTCATGGCAGATTTCACACTGCCTGTCTCAAGGTCATCTCCTGTCGTGCTGGGGACAGGTCTAACACCTCTCTCACCTCTCTCTTTTATCAGGTGCGGAAACATACTTCTGTTACTTCCATTAGACTTATTAGATGTACTGGACTTAGCTGAGACGTGAGATTTAGCCGACATGGCGCTAACTGGTCTCTCCTCTGTTTTCTCTCCCTCACTGTCAATCCCTGTTGTTTCAATGGATGGGACGTCTGCTGTTTTAGGTGCTGGAGAGACCGCTCTACTACTTCCACTATTACAGGTGGACTTGTGAGACCTGCTGGACTTTGCTGAACCGTTGGATTTAGTCGACATGGCACTCGCTGGTCTCTCTGTCCCCTTCTCGTCTCCTCCGGTGGTCTCAACAACAGGGACATCAGCTGGCGTTTTAGCCCTTCTACTACTGCTGGACTTATGAGACCTGGTGGACTTGTCAGAAGTGTTAGATTTAGCTGACATCGCACTAGCTGGTCTCTCCTCAGATTTCTCTTCCTCTTTGTCCCCCTGCTCTTTTTCACCTGTCGTCTCAATAGCGGGAATATCTTGAGCCGCTGGAGAGACCGCTTTAGTGCTTCCATTACAGGTGGACCTGTTAGACCTGCTGGACTTTGCTGAAGTGTTAGATTTAGCTGACATGGCACTGGCTGCTCTCTCTTTCTCCTCTCCGACCTCGTCTCCTCCTGTTGTTTCAATAACAGGGACATCGGCTGGTTTAGAGCTTGGATTCTCAGCCCTCCTGCTGCAGGTAGATTTATGAAGCCTGCTGGACTTGACTGAAGCACTGGTTTTAGCTGAGATGGCGCTCGCTGGTCTCTCCTCTGTGTCTCCAGCAACAATTGTATCATCAACCGTCTCCTCTCCCCCTGTCGTCGTAATAACCGGGATGTTTTTAGTCCCTGGTGTCTCAGCCCTGACTTTCCTACTGCAGGTCGACTTGTGAGATCTGCTGGACTTTGCTGAAGCACTGGTTTTAGCAGACACGGTACTCGCTGCTCGCTCTCCCTCCTCATCTACAGCAGAAGCTGGTACCTCTGGTGAGTTGGGAGAAGGGGCAAGTTCAGCTGGTGAGTTGGGGGAAGAGGCCCGTTCTGCTTTGCTGCAGGTGGACTTATGAGATCTGCTAGACTTCACTGTTGTTTCAATAGCCAGGATGTTAGCCCCTTTAAAGCTGGAAGAGACAACCCTCTCTGAAGGTTTGGTAGACTTATGAGATCTGCTAGACTTAACTGAAGCGTTAATTTTAGCTGGCGTGGTGCTTGCCGGTCTCTCCTCTGTGTTTCCTGCAGCAGCAGCAGATCCATTCTCATCTCCTTCTGTTGTTTCAATAGCAGGGATGTCTTTAGCAACAGGTGTCTCAGCCCTAGCACTCCCACTACAGGTAGACTTGTGAGACCTGCTAGACCTGACAGAAGCCCTGATTTCACCTGACACGGCTGCTCTCTGTTCCTCTGTGTTCTCTGCTGGATCGTTGACTGGTGTTTCACAAGCGGCTGGCTTTGGAGAGGTAGCTTTACGGGTAGACTTATGGGACCTGCTGGACTTTGCTGAATCGCTGGTTTTAGTTGACCTGGCGCTCGCTGCTCTCTCCTCTCCCTCCTCATCTACACCAGGTTCAGTTTCTGGCGCCTCTGAGTTGGGGGAAGGGGCCTGTTCTGCTTTGCTGTAGGTGGACTTATGGGACCTGCTGGACTTTGCTGAGAGGTTCGATTTAGCGGACATGGAGCTCTCTGCCCTCTCCTCTGTTTTCTCGCTCTCTTCTGCCTCTTCACCTTCCCCGGTTGTCTCAACACCAGGGACTTCAGGTGTGTCACAGCTGACAGAAGCAGCCTTAACACTCTGACTAAACGTAGACTTATGACATCTGCTGGACTTTGCTGAAACACTGGTTTTATCTGACATAACACTGGCTTCTCTGTCCTCTGTCTCTGCTGCTCCTGTATCCTCAGCAGCTTCTGGTTCTGATCTGGGAGATGCTTCCCTCGCGGAAACGTTTGTGGACCCATCTGTTTTGCTACAGGTGGACTTATGAGACCTGCTAGACTTGGCTGAGAGGTTTGATTTAGTTGACATGGCACTTGCTGGTCTCTCCTCTCCCACCTCGTCAGTAGCTGGTGCCTCTGGTAAGTTGGGGGAAGGTGCCCGTTCAGATTTGCTGCCATAGGACTTATGGGACCTGTTGGACTTCACTGAGAGGTTAGATTTAGCTGACATGGCGCTTGCTGGTCTCTGCTCTCTTCTGTCTTCCACTTCTCCCTCCATCTCTTCCTCCATCTCTCCCTCCATCTCTTCCTCCATGTCTTCCTCCATCTCTCCCTCCATCTCTTCCTCCATCTCTTCCTCCATGTCTGCAAGGGATTCTGAAGCCTTAGATTTATGGGAGGTTCTGGAGTTCCTGCCCTTGACTGAAGAGAAGGATTTGGCTGAGAGGGCACTGGCTGCTCTCTCCTCTTTCTCCCCCTCTTCTCTCTTCTCGCCAACCTCCACCTCTCCCTCCTTCCCTGTATCCTCTCCCTCCTCGGGCAGAGACAGGTGTGACATTCTGCTGGCTGCTCGGCCCTCTTGGTAGTAGTGGGTACAGTTGGACCTGTTGGTCCTCTGAGAAAAACCGGACTCATCTGAGCCACCCGAGAGTCCGCTCCCTGACCTCTCCTCTTCACATTTAGATCGCTGTGACCTCTGTGAAGGGCAGGATGCAGGGCTGGACCTATGGTCACACCCGCCACAGTGAGGACACACAGTGGACCCCATAGACCCCACTGACCCACCCGATCCCCCGGAGAGACCGGTGTGAGTGGACATTACGCTGACTGCCCTCTCTTCCTCATCATCTTCATCATCTCCCTCCTCTGAAGCCACAGGGGTTGTGATTCTATTGAAGGATCTAGATCTGTGGGAGGCTTGGCTGTCCGCCGTCTTCTGGTCGGCCTGAGGGGTGACTTCTCCACCACGGCAGGAACACGAGTGACAAGTGCGCCGGGAGGAGGCTCTGCTAGCCCTCTCCTCACCCATGTCACGCCTTTCCTCTTCCCCCTCTCCCCTCTCCTCTCGCTGTGGGGCAGGGGTGTGCTTCCTGCTCCTGGAGGAGCTGGACAAGTGGCTGGGAGGTCGCGGAGTCAAAGGGAGCGGTTGTGGGGGGTCGTTGCTATGGCAGCAGCGTGAGGCGCTGGGAGGGAGGGCATCCACATTTTCCTGAAGCGCCTGGAGTACGTGGGAGGAGCTAGAAAGAGGACGCTCCTCCCCCTGGTTGTCTGTCAGATTGAGCTCACTTCGGCTGCAGCTGCGGCTGACTGTACACACCTCCACCATCCCTCCATCCCTCTCCACCTCCACCCGACGCTGTACCTCCTCCCTGACGCAGCACTCCTGGACAACCCTTCCGGGCTCTGAACCCTCCTTGTGCATCGCCCGTCTCCTCACCACCCTGCTGGAGTGGCAGGAGGAGGAGGAGCTAGAAGAGTGGGTGTGTCTAACCCTGGAATGGGAGTGCTTAGAGGTCTGGATGTGGGCGGGGTTTTCCCAGAGGTCATACTCCGGGTCAGGTCTCTGGTAGCAGCAGGCACAGCGGGGCTGTGGCTCCTTCAGGGAGCGCTGTGGAGGCTTAGGGGCGTAGTCGGCAGCTTCAGCAACACAAAAAGCGTAGTCAGGGTCCGAGCAGCTTTCCGATTGGCCCTGCTATAGGAAACATAATGATAACAATAGATTTTATTTGTAAAGCACCGTTACTGAAACGAATAAAAACATATAAAAAACTGGAGTAATATGAAACAAGAAAACTCAAAAAGGCAAAGTGTACCTGTAGGTAGCAGGGCTGGGCTTCCCTGAGCGGACAGCAGTCATTGGTCAGAGAGTCAGACGGAGACTTCTTAATCTCCGTGGACCACTGAAGCGTCTCGTCGTTGTGGAGATTGAATCGCACCCTCATCTCCACAGACAGGCTGCCATCTTTGTTCACCAGCACACGTTTCTCTATGTCATCGTTCAGCACCGCCTCCCTCCCGCTGTGGGAGTGGGGACAAGTGCTGAGGCCGTTAGCGTAGGACTTCTCAGAGGAGAGAGAGAAACGGGTGGAGCGGTTTGAAGAGTCTAAGCGAGGATGGATGATGCTCTTCTTAGTCTCCAGACCAAAGTTCACTACCAGGAAAGAGAGAGAGAGGGAGAGAGAGAGAGAGAGAGAGAGAGAGAGAGAGAGAGAGAGAGAGAGAGAGAGAGAGAGAGAGAAAGAGGGAGGAGAGAGAGAGAGAGGGAAGGAGAGAGAGAGAGAGAGAGAGAAAGAGGGAGGGAGAGAGAGAGAGAGAAAGAAAGAGGAAAAGAGGGAGAGAGAGAAAGAGGAAGGGCAGAGAGAGAGAAAGAGGGAGGGGGAGAGAGAGAGAAAGAGGGAGGGAAAGAGAGAGAGAGGGAGAGAAAGAGGGAGGGAAAGAGGGAGGGAAAGAGAGAGAGAAAGAGGGAGGGAAAGAGGGAGGGAAAGAGAGAGAGAAAGAGGGAGGGAAAGAGGGAGGGAAAGAGAGAGAGAAAGAGGGAGGAAAGATAGAGAGAAAGAGGGAGGGAGAGAGAGAGAGAAAGAAAGAGGAAAGGAGGGAGAGAGAGAAAGAGGAAGGGCAGAGAGAGAAAGAGGGAGGGAAAGAGGGAGGGAAAGAGAGAGAGAAAGAGGGAGGGAAAGAGAGAGAGAAAGAGGGAGGGAAAGAGAGAGAGAAAGAGGGAGGGAAAGAAGGAGGGAAAGAGAGAGAGGACGAGGGAGGGAAAGAGAGAGAGAAAGAGCGAGGGAAAGAGAGAGAAAGAGGGAGGGAAAGAGAGAGCGCAAAAAAATGAAAGGAAACAAAACAGAGGAAATATGATTATTTCTGGATATTCAACAGTAACACACACTACCACTCACAGACAAACACATCATGACCTACCGTTCTTCTTGATGTCGTGTCCCTCGCTGCAGACACTAGAACGTGACCCTTTTCCGTTACCAGGTGAGCGGGCTCCAGTACCGGGGGAGCGGGCCCCATTTCCAGTTGGCCTTGGTCAATCAATCAATAAACCAATCAATATAAATTTAATAAAATAGAATAGAATAGAAATGAATAGAAGATATTCAAATAGAACAGCAGTTTTTCTATAAACTAACCGCGACCCCAGTCCAGGAAGTTTCTCCTCAGAGCTCTTGGTTACGTACTCCAGCAGTAGAGGTCTGAAGGGCTCTCGACCCACACACACCAACACACCTGGACACGTCATCAGGCTCTGTGCACTGTCAATCTACACACGCGCACACACACACGTAAGTGCGTATAAACTTTAACACACCTGGGCACATCAGGCTCTGTACACTACACACACACCACACTGCTCCCACCCCCCCTCCCCAAGACACCACACACTCCCATCCCCCCTCCCCAAGACACCACACACTCCCATCCCCCCTCCCCAAGACACCACACACTCCCATTCCCCCCCCTCCCCAAGACACCACACACTCCCATCCCCCCCTCCCCAAGACACCACACACTCCCACCCCCCCCCTCCCCAAGACACCACACACTCCCATCCCCCCCTCCCCAAGACACCACACACTCCCATCCCTCCTCCCCAAGACACCACACACTCCCATCCCTCCTCCCCAAGGCACCACACACTCCCATCCCTCCTCCCCAAGACACCACACACTCCCATCCCTCCTCCCCAAGAAACCACACACTCGCATCCCTCTTCCCCAAGACACCACACACTCCCATCTCCCCCTCCCCAAGACACCACACACTCCCATCCCCCCTCCCCAAGACACCACACACTCCCATCCCCCCTCCCCAAGACGCCACACACTCCCATCTCCCCCTCCCCAAGACACCAAACTCTCATCCCCCCTCCCCAAGACACCACACACTCCCATCTCCCCCTCCCCAAGACACCAAACTCTCATCCCCCCTCCCCAAGACACCACACACTCCCATCCCCCCTCCCCAAGACACCACACACTCCCATCTCCCCCTCCCCAAGACACCACACACTCCCATCTCCCCCTCCCCAAGACACCACACACTCCCATCTCCCCCTCCCCAAGACACCACACACTCCCATCTCCCCCTCCCCAAGACACCAAACTCTCATCCCCCCTCCCCAAGACACCACACACTCCCATCCCCCCTCCCCAAGACACCACACACTCCCATCCCCCCTCCCCAAGACACCACACACTCCCATCCCCCCTCCCCAAGACACCACACACTCCCATCCCCCCTCCCCAAGACACCACACACTCCCATCTCCCCCTCCCCAAGACACCACACACTCCCATCCCCCCCTCCCCAAGACACCACACACTCCCATCTCCCCTCCCCAACACACCACACTACCAGATGTACCTTGCGCCCCTCCAGTGTGTATAATTTCCTGACGTGACACTGCATCAGTTCCGAGATGTCTTCCAGAAACACTCGGAGGCTTCGGGTTGAGCGGCGGCTCAGAATCACACTCCTCCTCACCGCAGGGTCGCTGTTTCTGACCAATAGGATGCGCCGCTGCCGTGTAGGGGTGTGGCTTGGAGCAGTGGGAGGGCAAGGGTCTTCTGCTGGTCGCTGTGGCACTCGGCGGCTGTAGTGGGACACACACACCGTGAACACGCACACACCGTACACCAGTGGAGGCTTCTCTTCAGAGGAATGGGAGGACCATCCTCCTCAGTGAATTTCAGAAAAATACAAATAGTGAAACATTTAAAAACGTAATCCTTTTAAGATAAAACTAAACTACATACATTTACATTTCACCAAATTATTTATTAAAACACTGTTTTGTAATAAAGGTCAACAGCCACTGTCTGTCAGCTTGATTACAATTTTTTTTTATCTTGATCCGTGTGCACCTACATTGTAAACTGTCATTCATAGGCTAGGTTGTAGCAACCTCATGATGGGTACAGGGAAAATTTGAGTATCATGTAGTAAGTAGCCTAAACCTATTAATGTTACATTGAACTGGATGAATGGAATATGAATGACAGTCATCCAATATGCTGTATTAGAAATAAGGCCATGTTCATCAAAAATGATAATCGTCCTCCTTCATCTTAAACGTCCCCTGAACGTCACTGCCATACACATGATAAACAACATGCATCATATTCACACGATTATATACACACAGATATTCATACAAACACTCACCTGGGGTGGTGCCAGAGGGCGGGGCGTTTGCCAGCCAGCTCCATGTTGATTGGTTTAGCCTGCCGTCTGTCAGAGCAGAGGTAACACCCTCCGTCCTCCAGCTGCTCTAGATGTTTAATACTGTGGGTTCCTCTGGGGGTGGTGACCGTACGTACCCCAAATGGCAGGGGCACCTACACACAGATACAGGTTTAGGTTCAGCGCCACGACAGAGGTTTAATGTGTGTGTGTGTGTGTTCTGACCTTCTGCGACAGGTCATCCAGCAGTGCGTCAAAGCATTTGAAGCTGCGTTTGTGGACCGCCATCCTCACACCTGCAAACTTATCGTCGCCTCTCTTGTAGAAGGTGATTCGCTTAGCTGGTGGCGCGGCAATCACATGGGAGAGGTGAGAGGCGGAGGGTGGATGCAGGGGGAGGGGGAGGGGGGAGCCATCTTCAGACTGGGGCCCATGGGGGTCCCAAAAACCTGCTGGAGCCAACTGCATGCTGCCCTCTCACATACACCTAGAGAGAACACACACACACACACACACACACACACACACACACACACACACACACACACACACACACACACACACACACACACACACACACACACACACACACACACACACACACTGTCAACACATAACCCACTTAACACACACAGGCTTGGGAATGAAAAACAGCAACCACCCAAATCCTGGATGTAGATAAGCTGTCCAGAGCAGCTGACACAGAGCACCTGACACAGAGCAGCTATCCAGAGTAGATAACCTATACACATGACTGTGACTGGCTATGGATATGACTGAATGTATTCATGGTATAGACTGCCCATATCACTTGATGTTTGGGCGTAGCCCTTGGCCACCAATAGAGGACCACAATGGAAACAAGTCTCTTGACTTTTGAGGGACCTTTTGTATGTATGTGTGTGACATTTTTATATCTTAAATTGTTCAAATTAAATATTCCGTCACCAGATGATTGTTAATTAGTCTCAAACTGGCCAATAGTTTAATTCTTTATAACTTATCGACGTATCACGACGGTATCAAACTCTCTATTTAAGCTCTGAGGAACACAGAATCCTATAAAACATGAAAGGAACACAGAATCCTACAAAACATGAAAGGAACACAGAATCCTACAAAACATGAAAGGAACACAGAATCCTATAAAACATGAAAGGAACACAGAATCCTATAAAACATGAAAGGAACACAGAAACAGGCGTGTATCCTGGCTGAAGGTAACAAGGGAAGGAGGTAGGACAGCCCAGGCAGACTATGTTTAAAGAAGTGTCTCTGTTGGTCAGACAATCCTATTTGGGACAGACTGTAAACAGGTAGCAGCACATGCTGAGATCAGCCCTACCTGCCCATAGCACATTACATAAAGCCTATTTACACAGGTTAAACATGCACGCACACACACACGCACGCACACACAAAATGTACTCTCTGTAACACAATATTTGCAAAACAAATTTTCAAATAGGCCTATAACATTATAATGTTTCCATATAGTTCCAAAATGAGCAGTACGTTAATTACCATAGTGTATGTTGTAGGAAACTATGGTAATTACCAATAATTGAAAAATGTAATCGATTTTCATTCAATTCTCAATAAACCAAAAAAGCTATGAATTGAAAAAGTTTTTCAATTTTTTTCCTTTTCGATTCAAATCACTTCCTGATTTGACTGTTTTCAATTAGAATTGACCCCAACCCTGGTAAGTACATGGCGATTTGAAACCGTACCATTGATTGAGACTAATGCATTGAGATTAAACTAGCTACAGGCTGGCCAGACAGTCTGGTAGAACAGATGGTTGAGTGGGTTGGAGCACGGAGCTGGCACCACCAGATGGTTGAGTGGGTTGGAGCACAGGGCTGGCACCACCAGATGGTTGAGTGGGTTGGAGCACGGAGCTGGCACCACCAGATGGTTGAGTGGGTTGGAGCACAGGGCTGGCACCACCAGATGGTTGAGTGGGTTGGAGCACGGGGCTGGCATCACCAGATGGTTGAGTGGGTTGGAGCACGGGGCTGGCACCACCAGATGGTTGAGTGGGTTGGAGTACGGGGCTGGCACCACCAGATGGTTGAGTGGGTTGGAGCACGGGGCTGGCACCACCAGATGGTTGAGTGGGTTGGAGTACGGGGCTGGCACCACCAGATGGTTGAGTGGGTTGGAGCACAGGGCTGGCATCACCAGATGGTTGAGTGGGTTGGAGCACGGAGCTGGCATCACCAGATGGTTGAGTGGGTTGGAGCACGGGGCTGGCATCACCAGATGGTTGAGTGGGTTGGAGCACGGGGCTGGCACCACCAGATGGTTGAGTGGGTTGGAGCACGGGGCTGGCATCACCAGATGGTTGAGTGGGTTGGAGCACGGGGCTGGCACCACCAGATGGTTGAGTGGGTTGGAGCACGGGGCTGGCATCACCAGATGGTTGAGTGTGTTGGAGCACGGGGCTGGCACCACCAGATGGTTGAGTGGGTTGGAGCACGGGGCTGGCACCACCAGATGGTTGAGTGGGTTGGAGCACGGGGCTGGCACCACCAGATGGTTGAGTGGGTTGGAGCACAGGGCTGGCACCACCAGATGGTTGAGTGGGTTGGAGTACGGGGCTGGCACCACCAGATGGTTGAGTGGGTTGGAGAACAGGGCTGGCACCACCAGATGGTTGAGTGGGTTGGAGTACGGGGCTGGCACCACCAGATGGTTGAGTGGGTTGGAGCACAGGGCTGGCACCACCAGATGGTTGAGTGGGTTGGAGTACGGGGCTGGCACCACCAGATGGTTGAGTGGGTTGGAGCACAGGGCTGGCACCACCAGATGGTTGAGTGGGTTGGAGCACGGAGCTGGCACCACCAGATGGTTGAGTGGGTTGGAGCACGGGGCTGGCACCACCAGATGGTTGAGTGGGTTGGAGTACGGGGCTGGCACCACCAGATGGTTGAGTGGGTTGGAGCACAGGGCTGGCACCACCAGATGGTTGAGTGGGTTGGAGTACGGGGCTGGCACCACCAGATGGTTGAGTGGGTTGGAGTACGGGGCTGGCACCACCAGATGGTTGAGTGGGTTGGAGCACGGAGCTGGCACCACCAGATGGTTGAGTGGGTTGGAGAACAGGGCTGGCACCACCAGATGGTTGAGTGGGTTGGAGTACAGGGCTGGCACCACCAGATGGTTGAGTGGGTTGGAGCACGGAGCTGGCACCACCAGATGGTTGAGTGGGTTGGAGAACAGGGCTGGCACCACCAGATGGTTGAGTGGGTTGGAGCACGGGGCTGGCATCACCAGATGGTTGAGTGGGTTGGAGCACGGAGCTGGCACCAACAGATGGTTGAGCGGGTTGGAGAACAGGGCTGGCACCACCAGATGGTTGAGTGGGTTGGAGCACGGGGCTGGCACCACCAGATGGTTGAGTGGGTTGGAGCACGGGGCTGGCACCACCAGGGTTGTAGGTTTGAATCTCACATGCGCTGCCTATTCAATACATCTGTAAGACACTTTGAGGAAAAAAATAACATTCTATTGAATTACACTTAAAGTGAAATAATCTGCTGTTTTAAAAGGTAATTTCCATGTAAAAGGACCCATGAGCACCAACATGTGAAGTACATATGAGCATGTCAAATTGGGTTATAAATGAAAATGAAGAGTCTATATTTTTGGGGGGATTTTATATTTATTTTACCTTTATTTAACCAGGCAAGTCAGTTAAGAACTAATTCTTATTTTCAATGACAGCCTAGGAACAGTGGGTTAACTGCCTTGTTCAGGGACAGAACGACAGATTTTTACCTTGTCAGCTCAGGGATTCGATCTTGCAACCTTCCGGTTACTAGTCCAACATTCTAACCACTAGGCTACCTGAATTAAGGCATATATATAATTGTTTTACCATTTATCATCCTACAAAATGTAATATGGCTTAAGGCTTTGATTTTTGGTTAAACAGATGGAAAAGTGGTCTTAGAAAACATCTCCCAGAAAAAGTCTTAAAACACGTTGAATGTTGTAAATGTTGAAGTAAAGACCCCCTGCCAACTAATATCAACACTTAGTTTTGGATCATTTTTTTTATGCCTTTCTGTAAATGTAAGTCTTGTGCCTTGGAATTATGTTACCAAAGACCCACATACCTTTAAGATATTTTCCACATTTTATGATACTGAAAGTAACAAGTAAAAATTTAGAGCTTTAAAGGGTTGCAAAGGGTTGGAAACTTTCTGGTAAATTTCCAGAAATTTTCCTGAAATTTTCCATGGGAAGTTAAGCCCGGGAATTTTGGGGAATTTTGCTTAAATTCCTTTTTTTAAATTTTGCTTACAACAGTGAACCTTTTTTCGTGAGATAAACATAAGTCAATTATAGGCCTGTGGCATATTTTGGTTAAACTATCCCCAATTCATGGAATTGCAACCCTCTGCATGCCCAGTGCATTCTTCCATCACATGTACAGCTGATTCTCAAGATCTTGCACACTAATGAGATGCTATTGAGCCCACACTACTATACTGTCTGATCCAAGGACTACATGCTTTCTGGTAAGTTTTGATTACAATACTGGGTGGGGTGAATATGTTTTATATGAATACATAATTTTTTGTTAACTAGTAAATAGTAGCCTAAAGCAAAGTGTGTTTAAATCATTGTTAACAATTTCTGCTAGTTAGTTTTTGCTACCATGTGGGTTTTATCTTGCTTTTTGAGCCTGCTAACTGAGGAGTGTTAATTCACCTGTTTCCATACATGTTTCATTTTAAAACATTTATCTTACAAAGGAGTTGTTTAATCTAACTGCTTAACTATTTATCTGTACATGGAAATTATATATTTTTTTACAAATGTTTTTCTAATCTTTATAGGAAAATGCCATGCCATTTGATGTGTGGAGACATGTTGCTGCAGCTAATGTAGAAGGAGAAGCTGTGTACATTTGCAAATAGTGTGCCGAATCATATGTGAAGAATGCAACAACAAAGATGCAGAATCATCTGGCCAAGTGCATAAAGTTCCCTCAGCGCTCTCAACAAGCAACCTCTGACGTAAGTCGCTCTACTTCTTTTCGAGGTGAAAATGATGAATCTGACACTTTATCGATAGCATGGTCCTCTTGGAATCAGAAGGTTTTTTGACTCAATGGAGGAACGTAGTCAGAGAAATGGTGATGAACGTCTTGCTCGAGCTGTGTAACTGTTCACCTCTGATGCTCACAGGCAATGTGTATTGGAAGAGATTTCTGAATGTTCTTCACCCAGCATACACCCCTCCAACCAGACATGCTTCATCTATTAATTTGCTGGATGCAGAGTTCAGCAGAGTTCAAGTGAAGGTCAAGCAAATCATAGAGAATGCAGACGGTATTGCAATCATCTCTGATGGGTGGTCGAATGTTCGTGGGCAAGGAATAATTAACTACATCATCTCCACCACTCAACCAGTATTCTACAAGAGCACAGACACAAGGGACAACAGACACCGGTCTCTACATTGCAGATGAGCTGAAGGCAGTCATCAATGACCTTGGACCACAGAAGGTATTTGCACTAGTCACAGACAATGCTGCGAACATGAAGGCTGCTTGGTCTAAAGCGGAGGAGTCCTACCCTCACATCACAACTATTGGCTGTGCTGCTCATGCATTTAATCTGCTCCTCAAGGACATCATGGCACTGAAAACAATGGATACACTCTACAAGAGAGCCAAGGAAATGGTTAGGTATGTGAAGGGTCATCAAGTTATAGCAGCAATTTACCTCACCAAGCAAAGTGAGAAGAATAAGAGCACCACATTGAAGCTGCCCAGCAACACCCATTGGGGTGGTCTTGTCATCATGTTTGACAGTCTCCTGGAGGGGAAGGAGTCTCTCCAAGAAATGGCCATATCACAGTCTGCCGATATGGACAGCCCCATCAAGAGGATCCTCCTGTATGATGTATTTTGGGAGAGAGTGGTAAGCAGCCTGAAACCTATAGCAGTAGCCATCGCACAGATTGAGGGAGACAATGCCATCCTGTCTGATGTTCAGACTCTGCTTGCAGATGTAAGAGAAGAAATCCGTACTGCCCTGCCCAATTCACTGTTGCTCCAAGCAGAGGAAACTGCAGTTCTGAAATACATCAAAAAGCGTGAAGACTTCTGCCTGAAGCCCATACACGCCACAGCGTACATGTTGGACTCCAAGTATGCTGGCAAGAGCATCCTGTCTGGTGCAAAGATGAACAAGGCCTATGGTGTCATCACTACCGTGTCTCACCACCTTGGCCTGGATGAGGGCATGGTTCTTGGCAGTCTGGCAAAGTACACTTTGGGATGGAGATGCAATATGGCAGTCGTGCCAACATATCTCATCAGCCACCTGGTGGAAGGGACTTTGTGGATCTTAGGCTCTTTCCCCTGTTGCCTCCATCATCCTCCAAATCCCACCAACATCAGCTGCGTCAGAGCGCAACTGGTCCTTGTTTGTGAACACACACACACACACCAAAGCACGCAACAGGCTGACCAATAAAAGGGTTGAAACATTGGTGGCCATCCGGGCAAATTTGATGCTTTTTGAGCCTGACAACGAGCCATCCTCAACAAGGTTGGAAAGTGACAGTGAAGATGAGGCTGCGGAGTCTGATGTTGAAGAGGTGGACATTGAGGAGGTCCAGAGAGAAGACATGGAAGCCTGAGAGGAAGACAACCAAAGCTTTAGTTTCTAGACTATCATTTTACAGATGTATGTTGAAAACGTTTTTGGGAGATGCGATGGATCATTGGGGATCATTCAAAAATCCCTTTCTTTTGTTATTCAGTGAAATCATCCCATGTGAAGACTCAACTCATTTAATTAAAGTTCAATTCGTAACTAAATTGTTTAAAAAAAATGTCTATTGGAAGGATTTAATCATTTTCAATTATGTCTACTTATGATAAGGTAAAAGGTTTATGTTTCTGTCTCCATATGATATGGTAAATATATCCAATGCAAAAAACATCTACATTTAAATGGTATTAATATTAATTCCCATATATTCCCGTTAATTCCCACAGAAAGTTTCCACCTCTGAATATTTCCCAAAATGTGCAACCCTAGGTAGAGCTATCATTTAGTAAAGGTAGAGCTATCAATTAGTTATAGGGTTTTACGGATATAACTTTTTAAATTAATTATTACATTTCCGAAAAATCGCTAATGGAATTTCTGCAATTGAATTGGCTACAATAGAAAATCTTAGATGACACAAAGCACAGTTGGATTCACAAGTTTGGACAGCACAGTAGAGTACAGTAAAGGAAAGTAGAGTTTAGTTCAGTACAGTACTGTACAGTAGAGTAGAGTTCAATAAAGTACACAGATGAGCAAACTAGAGTTGGGCACACTATAATATGCTGTACTGTACTCTACTATATTTTACTGTACTTTATTCTACTGATCTCTACTGTTCTGTACTCTACTATAATTTACTGTACTCTACTGAACTCTACTATAATTTACTGTACTCTACTGAACTCTACTATAATTTACTGTACTCTACTGAACTCTACTATAATTTACTGTACTCTACTGAACTCTACTGCACTGAACTCTACTGTACTGAACTCTACTGTACTGAACTCTACTGTACTGAACTCTACTGTTCTATACTGAACTATACTGAACTGAACTCTACTCTACTGAACTCTACTGTTCTATACTGAACTCTACTGTACTGAACTCTACTGTACTGAACTCTACTCTACTGAACTCTACTCTACTGAACTCTACTCTACTGAACTCTACTCTACTGAACTCTACTCTACTGAACTCTACTCTACTGAACTCTACTGTACTGAACTCTACTGAACTCTACTGTACTGAACTCTACTGTACTGAACTCTACTGTACTGAACTCTACTGTTCTATACTGAACTCTACTGTACTGAACTCTACTGTACTGAACACTACTGTACTGAACACTACTGTACTGAACTCTACTGTACTGAACTCTACTGTACTGAACTCTACTGTACTCTACTGAACTGAACTCTACTGTACTGTACTGAACTGAACTCTACTGAACTGAACTCTACTGAACTGAACTCTACTGAACTGAACTCTACTGTTCTATACTGAACTCTACTGAACTGAACTCTACTCTACTGAACTCTACTGTTCTATACTGAACTCTACTGTACTGAACTCTACTGTACTGAACTCTACTGTACTGAACTCTACTGAACTGAACTCTACTGAACTGAACTCTACTGAACTGAACTCTACTGTTCTATACTGAACTCTACTGAACTGAACTCTACTCTACTGAACTCTACTGTTCTATACTGAACTCTACTGTACTGAACTCTACTGTACTGAACACTACTGTACTGAACACTACTGTACTGAACTCTACTGTACTGAACTCTACTGTACTGAACTCTACTGTACTCTACTGAACTGAACTCTACTGTTCTATACTGAACTCTACTGTACTGAACTCTACTGTACTGAACTCTACTGTTCTATACTGTACTCTACTGAACTCTACTGCACTGAACTCTACTGTACTGAACTCTACTGTACTGAACTCTACTGTACTGAACTCTACTGTACTGAACTCTACTGTACTGAACTCTACTGTACTGAACTCTACTGTACTGAACTCTACTGTACTGAACTCTACTGTTCTATACTGAACTCTACTGAACTGAACTCTACTGTACTGAACTCTACTGAACTCTACTGTACTGAACTCTACTGTACTGAACTCTACTGTTCTATACTGAACTCTACTGTACTGAACTCTACTGTACTGAACTCTACTGTACTGAACTCTACTGTTCTATACTGAACTCTACTGTTCTATACTGAACTCTACTGTACTGAACTCTACTGTACTGAACACTACTGTACTGAACTCTACTGTACTGAACTCTACTGTACTGAACTCTACTGTACTCTACTGAACTGAACTCTACTGTTCTATACTGAACTCTACTGTACTGAACTCTACTGTACTGAACTCTACTGTACTGAACTCTACTGTACTGAACTCTACTGTACTGAACTCTACTGTACTGAACTCTACTGTTCTATACTGAACTCTACTGTACTGAACTCTACTGTACTGAACTCTACTGTACTGAACTCTACTGAACTGAACTCTACTGTACGGAACTCTACTGAACTGAACTCTACTGAACTGAACTCTACTGTTCTATACTGAACTCTACTGAACTGAACTCTACTGTTCTATACTGAACTCTACTGAACTGAACTCTACTGTTCTATACTGAACTCTACTGTACTGAACTCTACTGTACTGAACTCTACTGTACTGAACTCTACTGTACTGAACTCTACTCTACTGAACTCTACTCTACTGAACTCTACTCTACTGAACTCTACTGTACTGAACTCTACTGTACTGAACTCTACTGTACTGAACTCTACTGTACTGAACTCTACTGAACTGAACTCTACTGAACTGAACTCTACTGAACTGAACTCTACTGAACTGAACTCTACTCTACTGAACTCTACTGTTCTATACTGAACTCTACTGTACTGAACTCTACTGTACTGAACTCTACTGTACTGAACTCTACTGAACTGAACTCTACTGAACTGAACTCTACTGAACTGAACTCTACTGTTCTATACTGAACTCTACTGAACTGAACTCTACTCTACTGAACTCTACTGTTCTATACTGAACTCTACTGTACTGAACTCTACTGTACTGAACTCTACTGTACTGAACACTACTGTACTGAACTCTACTGTACTGAACTCTACTGAACTCTACTGTTCTATACTGAACTCTACTGTACTGAACTCTACTGTACTGAACTCTACTGTACTGAACTCTACTGTACTGAACTCTACTGTACTGAACTCTACTGTTCTATACTGTACTCTACTGAACTCTACTGCACTGAACTCTACTGTACTGAACTCTACTGTTCTATACTGTACTCTACTGAACTCTACTGCACTGAACTCTACTGTACTGAACTCTACTGAACTGAACTCTACTGAACTGAACTCTACTGTACTCTACTGAACTCTACTGTACTGAACTCTACTGTACTGAACTCTACTGTACTGAACTCTACTGAACTGAACTCTACTGAACTGAACTCTACTGAACTGAACTCTACTGAACTGAACTCTACTGAACTCTACTGAACTGAACTCTACTGTACTGAACTCTACTGAACTGAACTCTACTGAACTGAACTCTACTGAACTCTACTGAACTGAACTCTACTGTACTGAACTGAACTCTACTGAACTGAACTCTACAGTTCTATACTGAACTCTACTGAACTGAACTCTACTGTACTGAACTCTACTGTACTGAACTCTACTGTTCTATACTGAACTCTACTGAACTCTACTGAACTGAACTCTACTGAACTCTACTGTACTGAACTCTACTGTACTCTACTGTACTGAACTCTACTGAACTGAACTCTACTGTTCTATACTGAACTCTACTGAACTGAACTCTACTGTTCTATACTGAACTCTACTGTACTGAACTCTACTGTACTGAACTCTACTGTACTGAACTCTACTGTTCTATACTGTACTGAACTCTACTGAACTCTACTGTACTGAACTCTACTGTACTGAACTCTACTGTACTGAACTCTACTGTACTGAACTCTACTGTACTGAACTCTACTGAAGTCTACTGTACTGAACTCTACTGAACTGAACTCTACTGTACTGAACTCTACTGTACTGAACTCTACTGTACTGAACTCTACTGTACTGAACTCTACTGAACTCTACTGAACTGAACTCTACTGAACTGAACTCTACTGAACTGAACTCTACTGTTCTATACTGAACTGAACTCTACTGAACTGAACTCTACTATACTGAACTCTACTGTACTGAACTCTACTGAACTGAACTCTACTATACTGTACTGAACTCTACTGAACTCTACTGAACCGAACTCTACTGAACTGAACTCTACTGAACTGAACTCTACTGAACTGAACTCTACTGTTCTATACTGAACTCTACTGAACTGAACTCTACTCTACTGAACTCTACTGTTCTATACTGAACTCTACTGTACTGAACTCTACTGTACTGAACTCTACTGAACTGAACTCTACTGAACTGAACTCTACTGAACTGAACTCTACTGTTCTATACTGAACTCTACTGAACTGAACTCTACTCTACTGAACTCTACTGTTCTATACTGAACTCTACTGTACTGAACTCTACTGTACTGAACTCTACTGTACTGAACACTACTGTACTGAACACTACTGTACTGAACTCTACTGTACTGAACTCTACTGAACTCTACTGTTCTATACTGAACTCTACTGTACTGAACTCTACTGTACTGAACTCTACTGTACTGAACTCTACTGTACTGAACTCTACTGTACTGAACTCTACTGCACTGAACTGAACTCTACTGTACTGAACTCTACTGTTCTATACTGTACTCTACTGAACTCTACTGCACTGAACTCTACTGTACTGAACTCTACTGTACTGAACTCTACTCTACTGTACTGAACTCTACTGTACTGAACTCTACTGTACTGAACTCTACTGTACTGAACTCTACTGTACTGAACTCTACTGTTCTATACTGAACTCTACTGAACTGAACTCTACTGAACTCTACTGAACTGAACTCTACTGTACTGAACTGAACTCTACTGAACTGAACTCTACTGAACTCTACTGAACTGAACTCTACTGAACTCTACTGAACTGAACTCTACTGAACTGAACTCTACAGTTCTATACTGAACTCTACTGAACTGAACTCTACTGTACTGAACTCTACTGTACTGAACTCTACTGTTCTATACTGAACTCTACTGAACTCTACTGAACTGAACTCTACTGAACTCTACTGTACTGAACTCTACTGTACTCTACTGTACTGAACTCTACTGAACTGAACTCTACTGTTCTATACTGAACTCTACTGAACTGAACTCTACTGTTCTATACTGAACTCTACTGTACTGAACTCTACTGTACTGAACTCTACTGTACTGAACTCTACTGTTCTATACTGTACTGAACTCTACTGAACTCTACTGTACTGAACTCTACTGTACTGAACTCTACTGTACTGAACTCTACTGTACTGAACTCTACTGTACTGAACTCTACTGAAGTCTACTGTACTGAACTCTACTGAACTCTACTGAACTGAACTCTACTGTACTGAACTCTACTGTACTGAACTCTACTGAACTCTACTGAACTGAACTCTACTGAACTGAACTCTACTGAACTGAACTCTACTGTTCTATACTGAACTGAACTCTACTGAACTGAACTCTACTATACTGAACTCTACTGTACTGAACTCTACTATACTGTACTGAACTCTACTGAACTCTACTGAACCGAACTCTACTGAACTGAACTCTACTGAACTGAACTCTACTGAACTGAACTCTACTGTTCTATACTGAACTCTACTGAACTGAACTCTACTCTACTGAACTCTACTGTTCTATACTGAACTCTACTGTACTGAACTCTACTGTACTGAACTCTACTGTACTGAACTCTACTGAACTGAACTCTACTGAACTGAACTCTACTGAACTGAACTCTACTGTTCTATACTGAACTCTACTGAACTGAACTCTACTCTACTGAACTCTACTGTACTGAACTCTACTGTACTGAACTCTACTGTACTGAACACTACTGTACTGAACACTACTGTACTGAACTCTACTGTACTGAACTCTACTGTACTGAACTCTACTGTACTGAACTCTACTGTACTGAACTCTACTGTACTGAACTCTACTGTTCTATACTGTACTCTACTGCACTGAACTCTACTGTACTGAACTCTACTGTTCTATACTGTACTCTACTGCACTGAACTCTACTGTACTGAACTCTACTGAACTGAACTCTACTGAACTGAACTCTACTGAACTGAACTCTACTGAACTGAACTCTACTGAACTGAACTCTACTGTACTCTACTGAACTCTACTGTACTGAACTCTACTGTACTGAACTCTACTGTACTGAACTCTACTGTACTGAACTCTACTGTACTGAACTCTACTGTACTGAACTCTACTGTACTGAACTCTACTGAACTCTACTGTACTGAACTCTACTGAACTGAACTCTACTGTTCTATACTGAACTCTACTGAACTGAACTCTACTGAACTCTACTGAACTGAACTCTACTGAACTCTACTGAACTGAACTCTACTGTACTGAACTGAACTCTACTGAACTCTACTGAACTGAACTCTACTGAACTGAACTCTACTGAACTGAACTCTACTGTACTGAACTGAACTCTACTGAACTGAACTCTACTGAACTGAACTCTACTGAACTGAACTCTACAGTTCTATACTGAACTCTACTGAACTGAACTCTACTGTACTGAACTCTACTGTTCTATACTGAACTCTACTGAACTCTACTGAACTCTACTGTACTGAACTCTACTGTACTGAACTGAACTCTACTGAACTCTACTGAACTGAACTCTACTGAACTGAACTCTACTGAACTGAACTCTACTGAACTGAACTCTACTGAACTGAACTCTACTGAACTGAACTCTACTGAACTGAACTCTACAGTTCTATACTGAACTCTACTGAACTGAACTCTACTGTACTGAACTCTACTGTTCTATACTGAACTCTACTGAACTCTACTGAACTCTACTGAACTGAACTCTACTGAACTGAACTCTACTGAACTCTACTGAACTGAACTCTACTGTACTGAACTGAACTCTACTGAACTGAACTCTACTGAACTGAACTCTACTGAACTGAACTCTACTGAACTGAACTCTACAGTTCTATACTGAACTCTACTGAACTGAACTCTACTGTACTGAACTCTACTGTACTGAACTCTACTGTACTGAACTCTACTGTTCTATACTGAACTCTACTGAACTGAACTCTACTGAACTCTACTGTACTGAACTCTACTGTACTCTACTGTACTGAACTCTACTGAACTGAACTCTACTGAACTCTACTGTACTGAACTCTACTGAACTGAACTCTACTGAACTGAACTCTACTGTTCTATACTGAACTCTACTGAACTGAACTCTACTGTTCTATACTGAACTCTACTGTACTGAACTCTACTGTACTGAACTCTACTGTACTGAACTCTACTGTACTCTACTGAACTCTACTGAACTCTACTGTACTGAACTCTACTGTACTGAACTCTACTGTACTGAACTCTACTCTACTGAACTCTACTCTACTGAACTCTACTGTACTGAACTCTACTGTACTGAACTCTACTGTACTGAACTCTACTGTACTGAACTCTACTGTACTGAACTCTACTGTACTGAACTCTACTGAAGTCTACTGTACTGAACTCTACTGTACTGAACTCTACTGAACTCTACTGAACTGAACTCTACTGAACTGAACTCTACTGAACTGAACTCTACTGTTCTATACTGAACTGAACTCTACTGAACTGAACTCTACTATACTGAACTCTACTGTACTGAACTCTACTGTACTGAACTCTACTGTACTGAACTCTACTGTACTGAACTCTACTGAACTGAACTCTACTGAACTGAACTCTACTGAACTGAACTCTACTGAACTGAACTCTACTGTTCTATACTGAACTCTACTGAACTGAACTCTACTCTACTGAACTCTACTGTTCTATACTGAACTCTACTGTACTGAACTCTACTGTACTGAACTCTACTGTACTGAACTCTACTGAACTGAACTCTACTGAACTGAACTCTACTGAACTGAACTCTACTGTTCTATACTGAACTCTACTGAACTGAACTCTACTCTACTGAACTCTACTGTTCTATACTGAACTCTACTGTACTGAACTCTACTGTACTGAACACTACTGTACTGAACACTACTGTACTGAACTCTACTCTACTGAACTCTACTGAACTCTACTGTACTGAACTCTACTGTACTGAACTCTACTGTACTGAACTCTACTGTACTGAACTCTACTGTACTGAACTCTACTGTACTGAACTCTACTGTTCTATACTGAACTCTACTGTACTGAACTCTACTGTACTGAACTCTACTGTTCTATACTGAACTCTACTGTACTGAACTCTACTGTTCTATACTGAACTCTACTGTACTGAACTCTACTGTACTGAACTCTACTGTACTGAACTCTACTGTACTGAACTCTACTGTACTGAACTCTACTGTACTGAACTCTACTGTACTGAACTCTACTGTACTGAACTCTACTGTACTGTACTGAACTCTACTGTACTGAACTCTACTGTACTGAACTCTACTGTTCTATACTGAACTGAACTCTACTGAACTCTACTATACTGAACTCTACTGTACTGAACTCTACTGTACTGAACTCTACTGTACTGAACTCTACTGTACTGAACTCTACTGTACTGAACTCTACTGTACTGAACTCTACTGAACTCTACTGAACTGAACTCTACTGAACTGAACTCTACTGAACTGAACTCTACTGAACTCTACTGTACTGAACTCTACTGAACTGAACTCTACTGTACTGAACTCTACTGTACTGAACTCTACTGTACTGAACTCTACTGTTCTATACTGAACTGAACTCTACTGTTCTATACTGAACTCTACTGAACTGAACTCTACTGAACTGAACTCTACTGAACTGAACTCTACTGAACTCTACTGTACTGAACTCTACTGTACTCTACTGAACTGAACTCTACTGAACTGAACTCTACTGAACTGAACTCTACTGTTCTATACTGAACTCTACTGAACTGAACTCTACTGTTCTATACTGAACTCTACTGTACTGAACTCTACTGTACTGAACTCTACTGTACTGAACTCTACTGTACTGAACTCTACTGTTCTATACTGTACTCTACTGTACTGTACTCTACTGAACTCTACTGTACTGAACTCTACTGTACTGAACTCTACTGTACTGAACTCTACTGTACTGAACTCTACTGAACTCTCCTGAATTGAACTCTACTGAACTGAACTCTACTGTTCTATACTGAACTCTACTGAACTGAACTCTACTGAACTGAACTCTACTGTACTGAACTCTACTGTACTGAAATCTACTGTACTGAACTCTACTGAACTGAACTCCACTGTACTGAACTCTACTGTACTGAACTGAACTCTACTGAACTGAACTCTACTGAACTGAACTCTACTGTACTGAACTCTACTGTACTGAACTCTACTGTTCTATACTGAACTGAACTCTACTGAACTCTACTGTACTGAACTCTACTGTACTCTACTGTACTGAACTCTACTGTACTGAACTCTACTGTTCTATACTGTACTGAACTCTACTGAACTCTACTGTACTGAACTCTACTGTACTGAACTCTACTGTACTGAACTCTACTGTACTGAACTCTACTGTACTGAACTCTACTGTACTGAACTCTACTGTACTGAACTCTACTGAAGTCTACTGTACTGAACTCTACTGTACTGAACTCTACTGAACTCTACTGAACTGAACTCTACTGTACTGAACTCTACTGTACTGAACTCTACTGAACTGAACTCTACTGAACTGAACTCTACTGAACTGAACTCTACTGTTCTATACTGAACTGAACTCTACTGAACTCTACTATACTGAACTCTACTGTACTGAACTCTACTGTACTGAACTCTACTGTACTGAACTCTACTGTACTGAACTCTACTGAACTCTACTGAACTGAACTCTACTGAACTGAACTCTACTGAACTCTACTGTACTGAACTCTACTGTACTGAACTCTACTGTACTGAACTCTACTGTACTGAACTCTACTGTACTGAACTCTACTGTTCTATACTGAACTGAACTCTACTGTTCTATACTGAACTCTACTGAACTGAACTCTACTGAACTGAACTCTACTGTACTGAACTCTACTGTACTGAACTCTACTGTACTCTACTGTACTGAACTCTACTGAACTGAACTCTACTGTTCTATACTGAACTCTACTGAACTGAACTCTACTGTTCTATACTGAACTCTACTGTACTGAACTCTACTGTACTGAACTCTACTGTACTGAACTCTACTGTACTGAACTCTACTGTTCTATACTGTACTCTACTGTACTGAACTCTACTGAACTCTACTGTACTGAACTCTACTGTACTGAACTCTACTGTACTGAACTCTACTGTACTGAACTCTACTGAACTCTCCTGAATTGAACTCTACTGAACTGAACTCTACTGTTCTATACTGAACTCTACTGAACTGAACTCTACTGTACTGAACTCTACTGTACTGAACTCTACTGTACTGAACTCTACTGTACTGAACTCCACTGTACTGAACTCTACTGTACTGAACTGAACTCTACTGTACTGAACTCTACTGTACTGAACTCTACTGTTCTATACTGAACTCTACTGTTCTATACTGAACTGAACTCTACTGAACTGAACTCTACTGAACTCTACTGTACTGAACTCTACTGTACTGAACTCTACTGTACTCTACTGAACTGAACTCTACTGTTCTATACTGAACTCTACTGTACTGAACTCTACTGTTCTATACTGAACTCTACTGAACTGAACTCTACTGAACTCTACTGAACTGAACTGAACTCTACTGAACTGAACTCTACTGAACTGAACTGAACTCTACTGAACTGAACTCTACTGAACTGAACTGAACTGAACTCTACTGAACTGAACTCTACTGAACTCTACTGAACTCTACTGAACTGAACTCTACTGTTCTATACTGAACTCTACTGTACTGAAATCTACTGTACTGAACTCTACTGTACTGAACTCTACTGTACTGAACTCTACTGTACTGAACTCTACTGTACTGAACTCTACTGTACTGAACTCTACTGTACTGAACTCTACTGTACTCTACTGAACTGAACTCTACTGTTCTATACTGAACTCTACTGTTCTATACTGAACTCTACTGTACTGAACTCTACTGTACTGAACTCTACTGTACTGAACTCTACTGTACTGTACTGAACTGACCTCTACTGTACTGAACTCTTCTATGCTGAACTCTACTGTACTGAACTCTACTGTTCTATACTGAACTCTACTGTACTGAACTCTACTGTACTGAACTCTACTGTACTGAACTCTACTGAACTGAACTCTACTGAACTGAACTCTACTGAACTGAACTCTACTGAACTGAACTCTACTGTACTGAACTCTACTGAACTCTACTGAACTGAACTCTACTGTACTGAACTCTACTGTACTGAACTCTACTGTACTCTACTGTTCTATACTGAACTCTACTGTACTGAACTCTACTGTACTGTACTGAACTCGACTGTACTGAACTCGACTGTACTGAACTCTACTGTACTGTACTGAACTCTACTGTTCTATACTGAACTCTACTGTACTGAACTCTACTGTACTGAACTCTACTGAACTCTACTCTACTGAACTCTACTGTACTGAACTCTACTGTACTGAACTCTACTGTGCTGAACTCTACTGTGCTGAACTCTACTGTACTCTACTGTTCTATACTGAACTCTACTGAACTGAACTCTACTGTACTGAACTCTACTGAACTCTACTGAACTGAACTCTACTGTACTTAACTCTACTGTACTCTACTGTTCTATACTGTACTGAACTCTACTGTACTGTACTGAACTCGACTGTACTGAACTCTACTGTTCTATACTGAACTCTACTGTACTGAACTCTACTGTTCTATACTGAACTCTACTGTACTGAACTCTACTGTACTGAACTCTACTGTGCTGAACTCTACTGTGCTGAACTCTACTGTGCTGAACTCTACTGTACTGAACTCTACTGTGCTGAACTCTACTGTACTGAACTCTACTGTACTGTATTGAACTCTACTGTACTGAACTCTACTGTACTGAACTCTACTGTACTGAACTCTACTGTACTGTACTCTACTGTACTGTACTCTACTGTACTGAACTCTACTGTACTATACTGAACTCTACTGTACTGAACTCTACTGTACCGAACTGTACTGTACCGAACTGTACTGAACTCTACTCTACTGAACTCTACTCTACTGAACTCTACTGTACTGAACTCTACTGTACTGAACTCTACTGAACTCTACTGTTCTATACTGAACTCTACTGTTCTATACTGAACTCTACTGTTCTATACTGAACTGAACTCTACTGTTCTATACTGAACTGAACTCTACTGTACTGAACTCTACTGTACTGAACTCTACTGTACTCTACTGTTCTATACTGTACTGAACTCTACTGTACTGAACTCTACTGTACTGTACTGAACTCGACTGTACTGAACTCGACTGTACTGAACTCGACTGTACTGAACTCTACTGAACTCTACTGTACTCTACTCTACTGAACTCTACTCTACTGAACTCTACTCTACTGAACTCTACTCTACTGAACTCTACTGAACTCTACTGTTCTATACTGAAATCTACTGTTCTATACGGAACTCTACTGTACTGAACTCTACTGTACTGAACTCTACTGAACTGAACTCTACTGAACTGAACTCTACTCTAGTGAACTGAACTCTACTCTACTGTACTGAACTCTACTGTACTGAACTCTACTGTACTGAACTCTACTCTACTGAACTCTACTCTACTGTACTGAACTCTACTGTACTGAACTCTACTGTACTGAACTCTACTCTACTGAACTGAACTCGACTGTACTGTACTGAACTCGACTGTACTGAACTCGACTGTACTGAACTCGACTGTACTATACTGAACTCTACTGTTCTATACTGAACTCTACTGTACTGAACTCTACTGTACTGAACTCTACTGAACTCTACTGTGCTGAACTCTACTGTGCTGAACTCTACTGTACTGAACTCTACTGTGCTGAACTCTACTGTACTGAACTCTACTGTACTCTACTGTTCTATACTGAACTCTACTGTACTGAACTCTACTGAACTCTACTGAACTGAACTCTACTGAACTGAACTCTACTGTACTGAACTCTACTGTACTCTACTGTACTGAACTCTACTGTACTGAACTCTACTGTACTGAACTCTACTGTACTGAACTCTACTGTACTGAACTCTACTGTACTGTACTGAACTCTACTGTTCTATACTGAACTCTACTGTACTGAACTCTACTGTACTGAACTCTACTGAACTCTACTCTACTGAACTCTACTGTACTGAACTCTACTGTACTGAACTCTACTGTGCTGAACTCTACTGTGCTGAACTCTACTGTGCTGAACTCTACTGTACTGAACTCTACTGTACTGAACTCTACTGTACTGAACTCTACTGTACTGAACTCTACTGTACTGTACTCTACTGTACTGTACTCTACTGTACTGAACTCTACTGTACTGAACTCTACTGTACTGAACTCTACTGTACTGAACTCTACTGTACCGAACTGTACTGAACTCTACTCTACTGAACTCTACTCTACTGAACTCTACTGTACTGAACTCTACTGTACTGAACTCTACTGAACTCTACTGTTCTATACTGAACTCTACTGTTCTATACTGAACTCTACTGTTCTATACTGAACTGAACTCTACTGTTCTATACTGAACTGAACTCTACTGTACTGAACTCTACTGTACTGAACTCTACTGTACTGAACTCTACTGTACTCTACTGTTCTATACTGAACTCTACTGTACTGAACTCTACTGTACTGTACTGAACTCGACTGTACTGAACTCGACTGTACTGAACTCGACTGTACTGAACTCTACTGTACTCTACTCTACTGAACTCTACTGAACTCTACTCTACTGAACTCTACTCTACTGAACTCTACTGAACTCTACTGTTCTATACTGAAATCTACTGAACTCTACTGTTCTATACTGAAATCTACTGTTCTATACGGAACTCTACTGTACTGAACTCTACTGTACTGAACTCTACTGAACTGAACTCTACTGAACTGAACTCTACTCTACTGAACTCTACTCTACTGTACTGAACTCTACTGTACTGAACTCTACTGTACTGAACTCTACTGTACTGAACTCTACTCTACTGTACTGAACTCTACTGTACTGAACTCTACTGAACTGAACTCTACTCTACTGAACTGAACTCGACTGTACTGTACTGAACTCGACTGTACTGAACTCGACTGTACTGAACTCTACTGTACTGAACTCTACTGTACTGAACTCTACTGTACTGTGCTGTGCTGTGCTCTACTGTACTCTACTGAGCTCTACTGTGCTGTAGTTTGATGTCCAAACTGCGGACCAACCAAATTTGGTATTTTTGGGGTGTAAAGCTCATATAAAATAATAGCTAGCGTGTAGAATAATAATCACATATGCAACGGTGGATATTACCTATTTAAGATTCAAAAGACACTCGTTCATCTGAGTTATCTTTGGTGCATGTGCATGGTAACAGTTGATTAAGATGAGAAAAAAGAGGAAACCTGCACACTGCTCTTGATAGTCTCACTGTTCTTGATAGTATCACTGTTCTTGATAGTCTCACTGTTCTTGATAGTATCACTGTTCTTGATAGTATTACTGTTCTTGATAGTATCACTGTTCTTGATAGTATTACTGTTCTTGATAGTATCACTGTTCTTGATAGTATCACTGTTCTTGATAGTATTACTGTTCTTGATAGTATCACTGCTCTTCATAGTATTACTGTTCTTGATAGTATCACTGCTCTTGATAGTATCACCGCTCTTGATAGTATCACCGCTCTTGATAGTATCACCGCTCTTGATAGTATTACCGCTCTTGATAGTATTACCGCTCTTGATAGTATCACCGCTCTTGATAGTATCACCGCTCTTGATAGTATCACCGCTCTTGATAGTATCACTGCTCATTATTAGGCTTTGAGGTCGATACGTAAAGCTTAATAAATAAAGAGCAGTGATACTATCAAGACCGGTGATTATTTCTTATTTTTTCTCATCTTATTCCGATTTAGAAGAGATTATTATCATATCCATAATTATGTATTTCTGTGTAGTACAGATCAGGGACTCATGATGAAATTCCGTTACCGGGTGTAAAGCCACTTCACTTACTGTAGTTCAATAACCAAAAGAGATGTTTTCAAACTCAATGTGTCATGTCATAGCTGACCCATCATTATTTCTGCAGTTGAATCTTAATTCGGAGTATATACAGTGCATTCAGAAAGTATTCAGACCCTTTGACTTTTTCCACATTTTGTTCCATTACAGCCTTATTCTGAAATTGATTCAATTGTTTTTTTCCCTCATCAATCTACACACAATACCCGATAATGACAAAGCAAAAACAGGTTTAAATCCCATTTACATAAGTATTCAGACCTTTTACTCAGTAAAATCAAGGATCTCTTTGCTCCGTTCATCTTTCCCTCGATCCTGACTAGTCTCCCAGTCCCTGCAGCTGAAAAACATCCCTACAGCCTGATGCTGCCACCACCATGCTTCACCGTAGGGATGGTGCCAGGTTTCCTCCAGACGTGATGCTTGGCATTCAGGCCAAAGAGTTCAATCTTGGTTTCATCAGACCAGAGAATCTTGTTTCTCATGGTCTGAGAGTCCTTTAGGTGCCTTTTGGCAAACTCCAAGCGGGCTGTCATGTGCCTTTTACTGAGGAGTGGCTTCCGTCTGGCCACTCTACCATAAAGGCCTGATTTGTGGAGTGCTGCAGAGGAACTCTGGTGCTCTGTCAGAGTAATCATTAGGTTCTTGGTCACCTCCCTGACTAAGGCCCTTCTCCCCCGATTGTTCAGTTTTGCCGGGCGGCCAGCTCTAGGAAGAGTCTTGGTGGTTGCAAACTTCTTCCATTTAAGAATGATGGAAGCCACTGTGTTCTTGGGGACCTTCAAAGCTGCAGAAATGTTTTGGTACCCTTCCCCAGATCTCTGCCTCGACACAATCCTGTCTCAGAGCTCTATGGACAATTCCTTCGACCTCATGACTTGGTTTTTGCTCTGACATGCACCATCAACTGTGGGACCTTATATAGACAAGCATGTGCCTTTCCAAATCATGTCCAATTAATTGAATTTTCCACAGGTGGACTCCAATCAAGTTGAGATTTTTCTACAAGGATGATCAATGGAAACAGGATGCACCTGAGCTCAATTTCAAGTGCCATAGCAAAGGGTCTGAATACTTATGTAAATAAGGTATTTCTGTTTGTTTTTTAATTCCGCTGTGTCATTATGAGGTATCGTGATGTCATTATGGGGTATTGTGATGTCATTATGGGGTATTGTGATGTCATTATGGGGTATTGTGATGTCATTATGGGGTATTATGTGTAGATTGATGAGGAAAACAGGTAATTGAATCCATTTTAGAATAAGGCTGTAGCGTATTAAAATGTGGAAAAAGTGAAGGGGTCTGAATACTTTCTGAATGGAGATCCGGGGGAGATTTGACCGAAATTCTGTTAACAAACTTTGCATCTGCACAGTTCTTCCAGTAAATGTGTTTTAATTCTCAGTGCAAACTGATAAAAAATAGTCATTATGCATAGAGCTGGTTTGTTAAATTGCACACACACACTCTCTCTCTCTCTCTCTCTCTGTGTTTCTCTGTCTCTCTCTGTGTCTCTCTCTCTCTCTCTCTCTCTCTCTCTCTCTCTCTCTCTCTCTCTCTCTCTCTCTACCATCACAGACTCCACATTATAGTGGCGTAGACAGAGGCATGCGGGCAGGAACTGTGACTTTATGACAACAGACATCCTCTGCTCCATATTCAGTGGCCTGACAGGAACATAATGGAGCTGTCCCAGAATGGAACAATAATGTGTACATGTAACCGATGTGAAATGGCTAGCTAGTTTGCGGGGTGCACGCTAATAGCGTTTCAATCGGTGACGTCACTCGCTCTGAGACCTTGAAGTAGTTGTTCCCCTTGCTCTGCAAGGGCCGTGGCTTTTGTGGCGCGATGGGTAACGATGCTTCAAGGGTGGCTGTTGATGTGTGCAGAGGGTCTCTGGTTCGAGCCCAGGTAGGGGCGAGGAGAGGGACGGAAGCTATACTGTTACAAACACTGTGTCTAGAAACTAGTTGGCCTAAACACGGCCTGGGGATTAATACCACCCGGGGAATCTTCTCATTTCCTCTGCTCAGCCTTTAATAGGTTACTTAATCCTACCTTTACCTGGAGTTACACAATCCTACACAGATAGACATGTGAACGCACCTGTTATTGTCTCTGTAACCGCTGAGTTGACGCATCAGAGATGACCATCTATAGATATTGTCAGTGGTTATATAACTACAACCTAAAACAGGTCTCTCTACAGCAAAACACTACCTCCACATTCCACTGTTAAGTCAGCAGAATAGATGGACCCAACAAGTGAATCTGAGACTACAATCAACTATCTACAGTACAGTCATCTTCCATCAAACACACACACACACACACACACACACACACACACACACACACACACACACACACACACACACACACACACACACACACACACACACACACACACACACACACACACACATACACACACACACACACACACCGTTACACACTAGAGCCCCTAACTTCCAGACATTCTACTCACATAGTCAGGAAACATGATCCAATCCGATAGAAGCAGTCTGAGGTGAATTCCTTCAAACTGCTCTGCATCTGGCTCCCATACTGTACCAGTGTCTGTGTGTGAGAGTGTTTGAGCTAGCCGTGTCTACCTGTACCAGTGTCTGTGTGTGAGAGTGTTTGAGCTAGCCGTGTCTACCTGTACCAGTGTCTGTGTGTGAGAGTGTTTGAGCTAGCCGTGTCTACCGTCAGCCGTTAGTCCACACACACTGACACTGTGGTTAGCGCCTGCAACAGGTTCCAACCCACTCCTGTAAGATGGCCGCTAGCTAATCAGACCTGGAGGGGAGGAGGGGAGGAGGGGGGAGGATAGAAAGCAAAGCCTCCTTAATCAGCTGAGATCTGGCAGGGTGATGGTGTTAGGGATAGGGTTAGGATAGGGATAGAGTTAGAGTTGGGGATAGGGTTAGGATAGGGATAGGGATAGGGATAGGGATAGGGTTAAGGTTAAGGTTAGAATAGGGATAGGATAGGGTTAGGATAGGATAGGGTTAAGGTTAGAATAGGGATAGGATAGGATAGGGTTAAGGTTAGAATAGGGATAGGATAGGGTTAGGATAGGATAGGGTTAAGGTTAGAATAGGGATAGGATAGGGTTAGGATAGGATAGGGTTAAGGTTAGAATAGGGATAGGATAGGGTTAGGATAGGGATAGGATAGGGATAGGGATAGGGATAGGATAGGGTTAGGATAGGGTTAGGGTTAGGGTTAGGATAGGATAGGGATAGGATAGGGTTAGGATAGGGATAGGGTTCGGGATAGGGTTCGGGATAGGGTTAGGATAGGGATAGGATAGGGTTAGGATAGGGATAGGGTTAGGATAGGGTTAGGATAGGGTTAGGATAGGGATAGGATAGGGATAGGATAGGGTTAGGATAGGGATAGGGTTAGGATAGGGATAGGGTTAGGATAGGGATAGGATAGGGATAGGATAGGGTTAGGATAGGGATAGGGTTCGGGATAGGGTTCGGGATAGGGTTAGGATAGGGATAGGATAGGGTTAGGATAGGGATAGGGTTAGGATAGGGTTAGGATAGGGATAGGATAGGGTTAGGATAGGGATAGGATAGGGATAGGGTTAGGATAGGGATAGGGTTAGGATAGGGATAGGATAGGGTTAGGATAGGGATAGGATAGGGATATGATAGGGTTAGGATAGGGATAGGGTTAGGATAGGGATAGGATAGGGTTAAGGTTAGAATAGGGATAGGATAGGGATAGGGTTAGGATAGGGATATGATAGGGTTAGGATAGGGTTAGGATAGGGATATGGTTAGGATAGGGATAGGGATATGATAGGGTTAGGATAGGGTTAGGATAGGGTTAGGATATGATAGGGTTAGGGATAGGATAGGGTTAGGGATAGGATATGGTTAGGATAGGGATAGGGTTAGGATAGGGTTAGGATAGGGATAGGGTTAGGATAGGGTTAGGGTTAGGATAGGGTTAGGATAGGGTTAGGATAGGGTTAGGGTTCGGGATAGGGATAGGATAGGGTTAGGGTTAGGATAGGGATAGGATAGGGTTAGGATAGGGATGGGGTTAGGATAGGGATAGGATAGGGATAGGGATGGGGTTAGGATAGGGATAGGGTTAGGATAGGATAGGGATAGAGTTAGGATAGGGTTAGGATAGGGATAGGGTTAGGATAGGGATAGGATAGGGATAGGGTTAGGATAGGGTTAGGGTTAGAGTTAGGATAGGGGTAGGGTTAGGATAGGGATAGAGTTAGGATAGGTTTAGAGTTAGGATAGGGTTAGAGTTAGGATAGGGTTAGAGTTAGGATAGGGTTAGAGTTAGGATAGGGGTAGGGGTAGGGGTAGGGTTAGGATAGGGATAGGGATAGGGATAGGGTTAAGGATAGGGCTAGGGTTAGGGAAAGGGCTAGGGATAAGGTTAGGGATTGGGTTAGGGATTGGATTAGGGGGAATGATACACAGTTCCATACAGAACCGGTTAGTTGATTGACTAGCTCAGGGGGATAGTGGTAGGGTTAGGGTTAGGGCTAGGGTTATGGCTGGGGTTAGGGGGAATAATACACAGTTCCATACAGAACAGGTTAGTTGATTGACTAGCTCAGGGGGATGGTGGTAGGGTTAGGGTTAGGTCTAGGGTTATGGCTAGGGTTAGGGGGAATAATACACAGTTCCATACAGAACAGGTTAGTTGATTGACTAGCTCAGGGGTTGCAGCAGACAGCTCAGAGGAAACAGACCACAGAACCAGAGCACATGGAAATCCTGCTGAGGCTAGAACTTACTGAACCACTCTATTTGAGTTAAGGTTAGCTCTATTTGAGTTAGGGTTAGCTCTATTTGAGTTAGGGTTAGCTCTATTTGAGTTAGGGTTAGCTTTATTTGAGTTAGGGTTAGCTCTATTTGAGTTAGGGTTAGCTCTATTTGAGTTAGGGTTAGCTCTATTTGAGTTAGGGTTAGCTCTATTTGAGTTAGGGTTAGCTCTATTTGAGTTAGGGTTAGCTCTATTTGAGTTAGGGTTAGCTCTATTTGAGTTAAGGTTAGCTCTATTTGAGTTAGGGTTAGCTCTATTTGAGTTAAGGTTAGCTCTATTTGAGTTAGGGTTAGCTCTATTTGAGTTAGGGTTAGCTCTATTTGAGTGGTCCACAATGTGGTTTTTAAAATGGCTATGTATTGTCAATTACAGTAACATTGTGAAGCAAAACTTTAATACATTTTTCTAACTAACTCTTTTCTCTATAAAACGTACATTATGCACTTCTACAACATGAGGTTACGCCAGTGGTGGGCCGTCAGGGCCTGCAAGGCCTTCTCTGCTGGCCTAAACATCATCAGAATATAATTTTTTTTTAAATATATTTTCCCACAAATGTGTATTCAATTATTCCCCAGAGTAAGAGTTATACTCTTCATTTCATAGCTTTCCTCTTGGTTGCACTGCTTCCAGCCCCAGGTTGAGATTTGGAGGGCTGGTGTTAGATGTTAGATCTTTTATCCAATCATATTCAGCCATCATGTGTTGCCAGGGGTCTAAAATCTGCCCTCAGGCCTTCAGAATCAACAGTGCGGGCGCTTGTAGCTTATAGTGAATGGAAATGAAAATTTAGTGTCAACCAATCAGCTTTAGAGTTGGCTATTGTACGCCTGCTGGCTGGCTCCAGTGTTACACAGGAGCCAGCTAGCAGGCGTAGTGCGTGCACGTCTTTTGATTGGATTACCAATATTGAGAGGCAGGTCCTATGGGCAGGTCTATGCAGATCTAGGAAACTGAATTTGATAAACGAATTAATTCGCGTACTACTAAGCTGTTTTTTCAACCCACAATGGCGGAAGGAGGAGAAGATATCGATTTGGTCGAGGATATAATTATAACGCCATTCTCAAGACGAACTTTTCAAGAAAAGTTAGACATTGTAAGGAGAGGTCGCCCGACGCCACAAAGCCTGTCACAGGCGGGAAAGGGGTTCGTTCGCTCGCCACTTTCAAAGTTTCAACTACGAGCGCTGTCAATGGCTCACAGGCTCCGAGAAGCACTGCAAACTGTACTGCTGGGAATGCCTATTATTTGCAAGTGATCGATTTGGTGTTTGGAGCCACACTGGCTTTGCAAACTTGAGTTGTCTAACCAAGGCAGCAACGAGACACCAAAGTACGGCTGGGCACTTACAAGCAATGGTGCTTTTGAAAACTTTTGGGGACACCGGAGTGGATCTACAGCTCAAAGAACAAACGCGCAGGGCAACGGAGCTGCACAATGAAAAGGTGAAGGGAAATATTGAAAAGACTCATTGATTGTGTCATGTTTTTGGGTAAACACTGTTTACCCAAAAATGTCAATTTGTCAATTTCAAGGTGACGCAACGCCTGGTTATACTGCGTTTCTGTCTAAATGTATAGTGTCTAGAGCCATGGCATCATAATGATGGTAATAAGAGGTGGATTAATTCGGGTGGGACTGTGTAGTACCTCACTGAAGGCCCAGGCCCCAGGCCCACGGCACGCCACTGGGTTACGCTAAAACCAGATGAATGGTCTCACTGGTCTCACTGATTACACTGGTCTCACTGATTACACTGGTCTCACTGATTACAGTGGCTGGATTTTACTGTGGCTGACGGACCTTATAAAAGCAAACGCGTGATGTCAATTTGTCGCGTTTGCTTTTATAAGGTCCGTCAGCCACAGAAAAATCCAGCCACTGTAATCAGTGAGACCAGTGTAATCAGTGAGACCAGTGTAATCAGTGAGACCAGTGTAATCAGTGAGACCAGTGTAATCAGTGAGACCAGTGTAATCAGTGAGACTACAAAAACATACACACCCAGTAGCTCTCCAAGAGGACGCTTGGCCTCCCACGTGTCAGAGCAGAGGGTAGGAATCAGTTCACAGTGGCTGCCAGCTGAAAGTCTCTCCAAGAGGACGCTTGGCCTCCCACGTGTCAGAGCAGAGGGTAGGAATCAGTTCACAGTGGCTGCCAGCTGAAAGGCTCCCCAAGAGGACGCTTGGCCTCCCACGTGTCAGAGCAGAGGGTAGGAATCAGTTCACAGTGGCTGCCAGCTGAAAGTCTCTCCAAGAGGACGCTTGGCCTCCCACGTGTCAGAGCAGAGGGTAGGAATCAGTTCACAGTGGCTGCCAGCTGAAAGTCTCCCCAAGAGGACACTTGGCCTCCCACGTGTCAGAGCAGAGGGTAGGAATCAGTTCACAGTGGCTGCCAGCTGAAAGTCTCCCCAAGAGGACGCTTGGCCTCCCACGTGTCAGAGCAGAGGGTAGGAATCAGTTCACAGTGGCTGCCAGCTGAAAGTCTCCCCAAGAGGACGCTTGGCCTCCCACGTGTCAGAGCAGAGGGTAGGAATCAGTTCACAGTGGCTGCCAGCTGAAAGTCTCCCCAAGAGGACGCTTGGCCTCCCACGTGTCAGAGCAGAGGGTAGGAATCAGTTCACAGTGGCTGCCAGCTGAAAGGCTCTATTTTGAATACAGTTTAGGGATTAGCTTCTGAGAAACTTAGGCACAGTCCTTCACACTGAGGCACAGTCCCCTTCACACACACACAGCACGATTATAGAATTACATCTTACTTAGATCTTCCTCACGTCTTACATAAATCTTACCAAATAGAGCATTTGTGTCATCACATGAAGTACTTTATGGACTTAGAGATGTAGAGAATAAAGTGTCAGATATCTGAAGACCAGGAGGTCAGACTGTCTGTTGGATACCAGAGGAACACTGTATCTCTCTCTCTCTCAAGTCTGTCTCTCTCTCTCTCCAGTCTGTCTCTGTCTCTCTCTCTCTCCTGTCTGTCTCTATATGTCTCTCTCTCTCTCCAGTCTGTCTCTATATGTCTCTCTCTCTCTCCAGTCTGTCTCTGTCTCTCTCTCTCTCCTGTCTGTCTCTATATGTCTCTCTCTCTCTCCTGTCTGTCTCTGTTTCTCTCTCTCTGTCTCTCTCTCTCCAGTCTGTCTCTATATGTCTCTCTCTCTCTCCAGTTTGTCTCTATATGTCTCTCTCTCTCTCCTGTCTCTCTCTCTCTCTGGTCTGTCTCTGTCTCTCTCTCTCTCTCTCTCCTGTCTGTCTCTCTCTCTCCTGTCTGTCTCTATATGTCTCTCTCTCTCTCCTGTCTGTCGCTATATGTCTCTCTCTTTCCTGTCTGTTGCTATATGTCTCTCTCTCTCCTGTCTGTCGCTATATGTCTCTCTCTTTCCTGTCTGTTGCTATATGTCTCTCTCTCTCCTGTCTGTCGCTCTGTCTCTCTCTCACTCTCTCTCTGTCTCTCTCTGTCTCACTCTCTCTCTGTCTCTCTCTCTCCTGTCTCTCTCTCTCCTGTCTCTCTCTCTCTTTTTCCTGTCTCTCTCTCCTGTCTCTCTATGTCTCTCGCTCTCCTGTCTCTCGCTCTCCTGTCTCTCGCTCTCCTGTCTCTCGCTCTCCTGTCTCTCTCTCCTGTCTCTCTGTCTCTCTGTCTCTCTGTCTCTCTGTCTCTCTGTCTCTCTCTCTGTCTCTCTCTCTGTCTCTCTCTCTGTCTATCTCTCTGTCTATCTCTCTTGTCTGCTTCTCTCTCTTGTCTGCTTCTCTCTCTTGTCTGCTTCTCTCTCTTGTCTGCTTCTCTCTCTTGTCTGCTTCTCTCTCTTGTCTGCTTCTCTCTCCTGTCTGCTTCTCTCTCCTGTCTGCTTCTCTCTCCTGTCTGCTTCTCTCTCCTGTCTGCTTCTCTCTCCTGTCTGCTTCTCTCTCCTGTCTGCTTCTCTCTCCTGTCTGCTTCTCTCTCCTGTCTGCTTCTCTCTCCTGTCTGTCTATCTGTCTCTCTCTCTCCTGTCTGTCTCTCTCTCTCCTGTCTGTCTCTCCTGTCTGTCTCTCTGTCTGTCTGACTTTCTGTCTTTCTCTTCTATCTGTCTCTCTCATATCATCTAGTAATTGCCAGATACATAAATGTTGGCAGCTGGAGGTGGAAGTTGAAGACTGTATGCAGAATAACTATCAACGACACAGCCCTCTCCTGGTAAGGAGAATAACTATCAACGACACAGCCCTCTCCTGGTAAGGAGAATAACTATCAACGACAGAGCCCTCTCCTAGTAAGGAGAATAACTAGCAACGACACAGCCCTCTCCTAGTAAGGAGAATAACTAGCAATGACACAGCCCTCTCCTGGTAAGGAGAATAACTAGTAACGACAGCGCCCTCTCCTAGTAAGGAGAATAACTATCAACGACACAGCCCTCTCCTAGTAAGGAGAATAAGTAGCAATGACACAGCCCTCTCCTAGTAAGGAGAATAACTAGCAATGACACAGCCCTCTCCTGGTAAGGAGAATAACTATCAACGACACAGCCCTCTCCTAGTAAGGAGAATAACTAGCAATGACACAGCCCTCTCCTAGTAAGGAGAATAACTAGCAATGACAGCGCCCTCTCCTAGTAAGGAGAATAACTAGCAATGACACAGCCCTCTCCTAGTAAGGAGAATAGTAGCAATGACACAGCCCTCTCCTAGTAAGGAGAATAACTAGCAATGACACAGCCCTCTCCTGGTAAGGAGAATAACTATCAACGACACAGCCCTCTCCTAGTAAGGAGAATAACTAGCAACGACACAGCCCTCTCCTAGTAAGGAGAATAACTAGCAACGACACAGCCCTCTCCTGGTAAGGAGAATAACTAGCAACGACACAGCCCTCTCCTAGTAAGGAGAATAACTATCAACGCCACAGCCCTCTCCTGGTAAGGAGAATAACTATCAACGACACAGCCCTCTCCTAGTAAGGAGAATAACTAGCAATGACACAGCCCTCTCCTGGTAAGGAGAATAACTAGCAAAGACAGAGCCCTCTCCTGGTAAGGAGAATAACTAGCAACGACAGAGCCCTCTCCTGGTAAGGAGAATAACTAGCAACGACACAGCCCTCTCCTGGTAAGGAGAATAACTAGCAATGACACAGCCCTCTCCTAGTAAGGAGAATAACTAGCAACGACACAGCCCTCTCCTGGTAAGGAGAATAACTAGCAATGACACAACCCTCTCCTGGTAAGGAGAATAACTATCAATGACACAGCCCTCTCCTAGTAAGGAGAATAACTAGCAATGACACAGCCCTCTCCTAGTAAGGAGAATAACTAGCAATGACACAGCCCTCTCCTAGTAAGGAGAATAACTAGCAATGACACAGCCCTCTCCTAGTAAGGAGAATAACTAGAAATGACACAGCCCTCTCCTAGTAAGGAGAATAACTAGCAATGACACAGCCCTCTCCTAGTAAGGAGAATAACTAGCAATGACACAGCCCTCTCCTAGTAAGGAGAATAACTATCAATGACACAGCCCTCTCCTGGTAAGGAGAATAACTATCAATGACACAGCCCTCTCCTGGTAAGGAGAATAACTATCAATAACACAGCCCTCTCCTGGTAAGGAGAATAACTATCAATGACACAGCCCTCTCCTGGTAAGGAGAATAACTAGCAACGACAGCGCCCTCTCCTGGTAAGGAGAATAACTAGCGACGACAGCGCCCTCTCCTGGTAAGGAGAATAACTAGCAACGACAGAGCCCTCTCCTGGTAAGGAGAATAACTAGCAACGACACAGCCCTCTACCTGGTAAGGAGAATAACTAGCAACGACAGCGCCCTCTCCTGGTACGGAGAATAACTATCAACGACAGCGCCCTCTCCTGGTAAGGAGAATAACTATCAACGACAGCGCCCTCTCCTGGTAAGGAGAATAACTATCAACGACAGCGCCCTCTCCTGGTAAGGAGAATAACTATCAACGACACAGCCCTCTCCTAGTAAGGAGAATAACTAGCAACGACACAGCCCTCTCCTGGTAAGGAGAATAACTATCAACGACAGCGCCCTCTCCTGGTAAGGAGAATAACTATCAACGACAGCGCCCTCTCCTGGTAAGGAGAATAACTATCAACGACACAGCCCTCTCCTGGTAAGGAGAATAACTAATAACAACACAGCCCTCTCCTGGTAAGGAGAATAACTAGCAACGACACAGCCCTCTCCTGGTAAGGGGAATAACTAGCAATGACACAGCCCTCTCCTAGTAAGGAGAATAACTATCAATGACACAGCCCTCTCCTGGTAAGGAGAATAACTATCAATGACACAGCCCTCTCCTGGTAAGGAGAATAACTAGCAATGACACAGCCCTCTCCTGGTAAGGAGAATAACTATCAATGACACAGCCCTCTCCTGGTAAGGAGAATAACTAGCAACGACAGCGCCCTCTCCTGGTAAGGAGAATAACTAGCGACGACAGCGCCCTCTCCTGGTAAGGAGAATAACTAGCAACGACAGAGCCCTCTCCTGGTAAGGAGAATAACTAGCAACGACACAGCCCTCTCCTGGTAAGGAGAATAACTAGCAACGACAGCGCCCTCTCCTGGTACGGAGAATAACTATCAACGACACAGCCCTCTCCTGGTAAGGAGAATAACTATCAACGACAGCGCCCTCTCCTGGTAAGGAGAATAACTATCAACGACAGCGCCCTCTCCTGGTAAGGAGAATAACTATCAACGACACAGCCCTCTCCTAGTAAGGAGAATAACTATCAACGACACAGCCCTCTCCTGGTAAGGAGAATAACTATCAACGACAGCGCCCTCTCCTGGTAAGGAGAATAACTATCAACGACAGCGCCCTCTCCTGGTAAGGAGAATAACTATCAACGACACAGCCCTCTCCTGGTAAGGAGAATAACTAGCAACAACACAGCCCTCTCCTGGTAAGGAGAATAACTAGCAACGACACAGCCCTCTCCTGGTAAGGGGAATAACTAGCAATGACACAGCCCTCTCCTGGTAAGGAGAATAACTAGCAACGACACAGCCCTCTCCTGGTAAGGCTGGAGACTGACTGGTTTGACAAGAACACCAAAATAGCTTCTCTCCTGTGTGTATTTTTCAGATCCGCCTTGGCAATTTTGAGACACCTGCTCCACTGGAGTGTGTTTGTTTGTGTGTGTGTGTGTGTGTGTGTGTGTGTGTGTGTGTGTGTGTGTGTGTGTGTGTGTGTGTGTGTGTGTGTGTGTGTGTGTGTGTGTGTGTGTGTGTGTGTGTGTGTGTGTGTGTGTGTCGGGGGGGGTATAGAAGCCTGTCAACTTCCTGTGATGACAGGAACTAGACAGTTGAACCAGGAAGTGTGTCTCTCGGGGGGTCAGATTCACAACTCTGTCTCAGTCTCAAAAATATCCTCCTTTCCGTCAATTTCTCCCCTTTTCCCGCTCTCGTAACCCAATATCTCTCCTTCATTTCAACACCTTTGCTTTCACCCCTCTGCTTTCTGGTCTGTTCTTTTTGTCTTCTCCTCTGAGTCCTCCCTCCCCCTCTCATCTCCACTCTCGTTATCTCCTCTCCTCTCCTCCCTCCCTCCTCCCTCTCTGACCCTCATCGCTTCCTAAGCAGCTGTGACTCACCTGAACAAACACCTTAATCCACCTCACCACAGGAGCTACAGGCTAAATAAATAACACACATGCACACACTGTAGTTATTCTCCTGTCCTTACCTTAAAGAACCCATCAGGTTCTTCTCTACCAAAAACAGATGATTCAGTCAGTCAACTCCTCAAGTCAGTTACCAGAAACAGATGATTCAGCCAGTCAACTCCTCAACGCACAGTTACCAGAAACAGATGATTCAGCCAGTCAACTCCTCAACTCACAGTTACCAGAAACAGATGATTCAGCCAGTCAACTCCTCAAGTCAGTTACCAGGAACAGATGATTCAGCCAGTCAACTCCTCAACTCACAGTTACCAGAAACAGATGATTCAGCCAGTCAACTCCTCAAGTCAGTTACCAGAAACAGATGATTCAGCCAGTCAACTCGTGAAGTCACAGTTACCAGAAACAGATGATTCAGCCAGTCAACTCCTCAACTCACAGTTACCAGAAACAGATGATTCAGCCAGTCAACTCCTCAACTCACAGTTACCAGAAACAGATGATTCAGCCAGTCAACTCCTCAACTCACAGTTACCAGAAACAGATGATTTAGCCAGTCAACTCCTCAACTCACAGTTACCAGAAACAGATGATTCAGCCAGTCAACTCCTCAAGTCAGTTACCAGGAACAGATGATTCAGCCAGTCAACTCCTCAACTCACAGTTACCAGAAACAGATGATTCAGCCAGTCAACTCCTCAAGTCAGTTACCAGAAACAGATGATTCAGCCAGTCAACTCGTGAAGTCACAGTTACCAGAAACAGATGATTCAGCCAGTCAACTCCTCAACTCACAGTTACCAGAAACAGATGATTCAGCCAGTCAACTCCTCAACTCACAGTTACCAGAAACAGATGATTTAGCCAGTCAACTCCTCAACTCACAGTTACCAGAAACAGATGATTCAGCCAGTCAACTCCTCAAGTCAGTTACCAGGAACAGATGATTCAGCCAGTCAACTCCTCAACTCACAGTTACCAGAAACAGATGATTCAGCCAGTCAACTCCTCAACTCACAGTTACCAGAAACAGATGATTCAGCCAGTCAACTCCTCACTGCAGGACTCACTGTCCAGTCTCCTACAGGTCTAGATACCACAACAGCTCTCTGCTTTATAATGCACAGCTAGAAGCAGCGTCTCTGATATAATCCACAGATACGGAAAAGGTAAACTCCAGGTCAGATACGGAACCGTAAACTCCCAGTTCTGCCCATGACCCGGTCTGCACAGCATGGCATTCCGTTATCTCTCTCCGTTATTAATGGCCCTGAAATAATATTAGGCGCATTGTTTCCGGTTCTCGCTCTGTTGCCCACACCATTTATCTAATTGTGATCCCAACAACAGGACGGTGGAGGAGAGGAGAGAAGGGGTGGGATTCATAAGAAAAAGGATTAGAATGCCTGAGCCATCTGTGTTCACGGGGAATTAACCCCCCACACTCAGGCAGGCAAAAACACAGATACACACACTGGCACACACATACACACACACTGGCACACACACACACACTGGCACACACACACACACACACACACACACACACACACACACACACACACACACACACACACACACACACACACACACACACACACACACACACACACACACGCGCACACGCACACGCACACACACACCTACTGCAGGTTGTCAACTCGACTAAGGAGCAGACAAGACATAAAACGAGGTTTCGGGTTAGACACCTTCAGAAACTCCTAGGAATAGACATCAGAATACTGAAATGGGAGGAAATTCCAGTCAGACGACGTCATCAGCCAATGTCAAAACCTGCGCCGTGGTTCCCATAGCAACCAAAACGCCCCCCCCTGACAACGCTGCAATGGCCTCCCTGACAGACGCAGAGATGGCGGAGATTGCCAAACTTCAGGTAAAATAAAAACACAAAAACGGTATTCATAAATGCAACTCCAGGTTTAGAGAATACGACGATAAACAATACGTGATTGTGCGGATTACTAGAGCGTCACCAAAACAAGTGTTGCCTACGCTATCCAACATGCTATTCATGATGTACTGTTAGTCAATTGCATGATGTAACGTTAACTAGCTAACTTCGTTGCAACTTCACATTTAGGGTAGGCTAGTCGGCATGCAAGCGGTAAGCGACGATTGGTAGCCTGTCGATATTCACTGATCTAGGCTACAGGACACGAGATCATCGAGGGTAGGGGAGAGGATTGACAGGTGTGAAGGGAGGCCGAGAAATTATGGATGGGCAGAGACATTTTAGAGATATTTGCGATGTACACACACTCGGTAGCCTCCTGTTTAAAGCAACAAGTTCTCTAGCAGCCGAATCGCACATATTTGATGAGACTGGTGGGATGGCTCTGAAAACAACACACACACACACACATCGTAGCTAATCCAGTGCGTTAGAATTTCTGCCACACAGTATCAGGATAACATCTGCTGTCTATCTCTTTAACTATCTTACCTTCAGTAGAGATGCAAGCGCCCTGCCCACACAACAATGCATGATGGATAGTGCGCGCACAGCAAGGGCTCGTGTTTCTGTGCGCGGTGTGTGCCTTTATCCATGCTATCATATTATTATTATTATTATTGTTGTAAATAATAATAATAATTATAACAACAATAATAACACACACATATATATATATATAGCAGCGAACAGCAATGAACAGGGTTCACATGATGACAGAAATTATTCAAGATCAGTTGGATAACAAAGCAAGCACTGTATCATGTAGACTAGGAACTATCTTCCTCATCAGTGAAAGCATTATCATGTTTATCAATCAATACCTCAAGGATGACGCAAGTGAAGTCATTACTTCATGTTTTGAGTTTATATACCTACTTTGGGGTCAATTTATGTTATGATTTGTTGAATATTTTCAGAGTTAGTGTAGGCTAATGGTATATTTCTGCCGTCATCTTTGAATTCGGGGACTTTATTTTGTCGAAATCTGCTTGTGTAAATATTTAGAATCTCACTTGGTACACTCCACATTAGCGTTCCAAAATAATTCAATACACTCTCCACAGCTGTAATACGTAAGCGACAGGATTTTCACAAATAAAAAATCCACTTTTCACTACATTCACATCACATAATAAGGCAACAATATGTGATTATACAGATATACTATATTTCACATTGTTCGTCTGCATAATTTAAATCTAACAGTCATTTGCATGAGATGAAGTCCACGTGATCAATAGTTCTTGCTGCTAATGGTAAGGTTTACATTCCACATTTCATGGCCCCATGGTCCATTGATTTAGTTCTTATAGCTCTGGTTTGGCCAACTTTGAATACAGCGAGTAATCATTAAACACACTCTCAACAGCTTGGGGGCGGCAGGTAGCCTAGTGGTTAGAGTGTAGGGACGGCAGGTAACCTAGTGGTTAGAGTGTAGGGGCGGCAGGTAGCCTAGTGGTTAGAGTGTAGGGGCGGCAGGTAGCCTAGTGGTTAGAGTGTAGGGACGGCAGGTAGCCTAGTGGTTAGAGTGTAGGGACGGCAGGTAGCCTAGTGGTTAGAGTGTAGGGACGGCAGGTAGCCTAGTGGTTAGAGTGTAGGGACGGCAGGTAGCCTAGTGGTTAGAGTGTAGGGGCGGCAGGTATCCTAGTGGTTAGAGTGTAGGGACGGCAGGTATCCTAGTGGTTAGAGTGTAGGGACGGCAGGTATCCTAGTGGTTAGAGTGTAGGGACGGCAGGTATCCTAGTGGTTAGAGTGTAGGGACGGCAGGTATCCTAGTGGTTAGAGTGTAGGGACGGCAGGTAGCCTAGTGGTTAGAGTGTAGGGACGGCAGGTAGCCTAGTGGTTAGAGTGTAGGGACGGCAGGTAGCCTAGTGGTTAGAGTGTAGGGGCGGCAGGTAGCCTAGTGGTTAGAGTGTAGGGACGGCAGGTATCCTAGTGGTTAGAGTGTAGGGACGGCAGGTAGCCTAGTGGTTAGAGTGTAGGGACGGCAGGTAGCCTAGTGGTTAGAGTGTAGGGACGGCAGGTAGCCTAGTGGTTAGAGTGTAGGGACAGCAGGTAGCCTAGTGGTTAGAGTGTAGGGACGGCAGGTAGCCTAGTGGTTAGAGTGTAGGGACGGCAGGTAGCCTAGTGGTTAGAGTGTAGGGACGGCAGGTAGCCTAGTGGTTAGAGTGTAGGGACGGCAGGTAGCCTAGTGGTTAGAGTGTAGGGGCGGCAGGTAGCCTAGTGGTTAGAGTGTAGGGACGGCAGGTATCCTAGTGGTTAGAGTGTAGGGACGGCAGGTAGCCTAGTGGTTAGAGTGTAGGGATGGCAGGTAGCCTAGTGGTTAGAGTGTAGGGACGGCAGGTAGCCTAGTGGTTAGAGTGTAGGGACAGCAGGTAGCCTAGTGGTTAGAGTGTAGGGACGGCAGGTAGCCTAGTGGTTAGAGTGTAGGGACGGCAGGTAGCCTAGTGGTTAGAGTGTAGGGACGGCAGGTAGCCTAGTGGTTAGAGTGTAGGGACGGCAGGTAGCCTAGTGGTTAGAGTGTAGGGACGGCAGGTAGCCTAGTGGTTAGAGTGTAGGGACGGCAGGTAGCCTAGTGGTTAGAGTGTAGGGACAGCAGGTAGCCTAGTGGTTAGAGTGTAGGGGCGGCAGGTAGCCTAGTGGTTAGAGTGTAGGGACAGCAGGTAGCCTAGTGGTTAGAGTGTAGGGACGGCAGGTAGCCTAGTGGTTAGAGTGTAGGGACAGCAGGTAGCCTAGTGGTTAGAGTGTAGGGACGGCAGGTAGCCTAGTGGTTAGAGTGTAGGGACGGCAGGTAGCCTAGTGGTTAGAGTGTAGGGACGGCAGGTAGCCTAGTGGTTAGAGTGTAGGGACGGCAGGTAGCCTAGTGGTTAGAGTGTAGGGGCGGCAGGTAGCCTAGTGGTTAGAGTGTAGGGACGGCAGGTAGCCTAGTGGTTAGAGTGTAGGGACGGCAGGTAGCCTAGTGGTTAGAGTGTAGGGCCGGCAGGTAGTCTAGTGGTTAGAGTGTAGGGACAGCAGGTAGCCTAGTGGTTAGAGTGTAGGGACGGCAGGTAGCCTAGTGGTTAGAGTGTAGGGGCGGCAGGTAGCCTAGTGGTTAGAGTGTAGGGACGGCAGGTAGCCTAGTGGTTAGAGTGTAGGGACGGCAGGTAGCCTAGTGGTTAGAGTGTAGGGCCGGCAGGTAGTCTAGTGGTTAGAGTGTAGGGACAGCAGGTAGCCTAGTGGTTAGAGTGTAGGGACGGCAGGTAGCCTAGTGGTTAGAGTGTAGGGACGGCAGGTAGCCTAGTGGTTAGAGTGTAGGGACGGCAGGTAGCCTAGTGGTTAGAGTGTAGGGACGGCAGGTAGCCTAGTGGTTAGAGTGTAGGGCCGGCAGGTAGTCTAGTGGTTAGAGTGTAGGGACAGCAGGTAGCCTAGTGGTTAGAGTGTAGGGACGGCAGGTAGCCTAGTGGTTAGAGTGTAGGGGCGGCAGGTAGCCTAGTGGTTAGAGTGTAGGGACGGCAGGTAGCCTAGTGGTTAGAGTGTAGGGACGGCAGGTAGCCTAGTGGTTAGAGTGTAGGGCCGGCAGGTAGTCTAGTGGTTAGAGTGTAGGGACAGCAGGTAGCCTAGTGGTTAGAGTGTAGGGACGGCAGGTAGCCTAGTGGTTAGAGTGTAGGGACGGCAGGTAGCCTAGTGGTTAGAGTGTAGGGACGGCAGGTAGCCTAGTGGTTAGAGTGTAGGGACGGCAGGTAGCCTAGTGGTTAAATAAAGGTTACAATAAAAAATTCTCAAATTCATTGAGTCTATATACCAAATCTGGAGTCAATCTGACTCATGGTTCACAAGGAGAAAATGTGTAAAGTATTTTTATCATTAGCATATGTGCTAATGTGCATCTATAGGTACAGTATGGCCATATTTGAATGCAGCAACACTTTTTTTGATGTAATGAAGTGTAAACACAAAATATGGAGTGAATTGGACGTTATGGTTCATGAGGACAAGATGATTGCAAATGATTTTGAGCATTAGCGTTACAAAAGAAGGAGTTGTTAATAGTTTCCTTTTATATATATATATATATATATATATATATATATATATATATATACACAGTATATTAATTCCAAATTCTGTAAGGTTCATTTTAGGGATGTCCATGATACTGATGACAATTTTCCAGTTGATAGGCCACTGTGGAGTGGATTTACAGTAGTTTAAAAAAATGGACACATAACATATGATCTTTTTTTGATTTTGTCAAAACCTCAGCCATCTTTTGACCAATCCTTTAGCTTTTCTCAAACTAATGTTAAGACATGTACCATGGGCATACATTTGGTGTCATTTGGTCCTATGGTTTAATGAGAATAAGATTTTGGAAGTATTTTTTAAGTGTATTTGCTAATATGCATCTACTTGTAATAGTGTGGCCATGTTTGAATGCATCAATGTTATTTTGTCAAACTCTTATTGTGAAATATCGAATTTGGTGTGAATCAGACTTTTAGTCCATGAGGAGAAGAAAAAAAATGAAGATTTTAAGCATTAGCGTTACATAGTCAAAGAAGTTAATTGTTAATCATTTCCTTATTTTTTTTTTAAGATATCAAAGTCAAATTTAACATGGTTCATCATGGTAGTGTCTTTGGTTACCCTACAGTTTTCAAGTTGATAGGCCATTTTAGAGAGGATTTTCAAAGGGTTTTTATGGTCATGTAAAATCATATTTCCTGATTTATCAATAACTCAGCCATCTCTTAACCAATCCCTTAGTTTTTCTCAAACTAAGTTAAGAGATGTACCACGGGCTTACATACCGAATTTGGTGTTACTTCTTATGGTTCATGAGAAGGTTTTTCAAAGGTTTTCCAACATTTCCAAAATGGAGGACATAATAAAGACTCAACGTTTCAGGTCTTTAGGTCAAACGGGGTGACGGATATGAGGGTTTAAGTGAGATTACCTATAACAGCGCCACCTATAGGCCAATCGGTGCGATTATTTTTGATCAAGTTACTCATGGCCTTTAGTTTCTGAGTGCCAAATTAGAAAAAAAAGTTAGCAATCTATGCTTGAGTTCATTCAGAGAATAACAATAAGTTATAACCCCTAATACTGTGCTTTATTTTTTACCGCTCCTAATGTATGCTTCTTTTCTTGGGAAAACTCCATTTTATAGAGGCTATAGACCTACATAATGTTTGTCTACAGAGGTGCTCTTTGAGACAAAATAGGTTTCAGTAATTGGACAGAAATATTGCCCAGAAATGACATTGTCATTGGCCAGTCAAGGCACAACGCCTCACACCCATGAACAAAAACATATAGTTTGCCTAAAACAAAGGATTTGTGTGGTTTCCTGAGATAATATTATATTATATGTTTATGAATCATACAAGCCAAGAAGTGACATTAAACAATTATCAACTAGTCCATAGTAAATCTTTAGTGTATGTGAGTTTCCGTAAAATGCAGACTTCATATAGATAAAATGTGTTTCCAGAACTCTGTTCACTATTCAACTTGTGTGTGTCAGAGAGAGGAAGGTGTGCAGCGGCTAAGCGGGCACTTCTCGTGGCCTGAGTTCTCTGGGGACGCTGTATGGCAGAGCGCCTTTCAACATTTTGTTTACGAGTGTGCCATGTTCGCCGCCGACCGTGGCCTGGCCTGGAGTGCTGTGAGAGCAGTGGCCGGGATGACTAGAGACCTGTTCCCTCAGCTAGCTGGTCAGTAGTTATCTATTGTCTTTATTATACATATATATATTATAAATTAATAATTCACATTGACTGTGCAGCTCCATTTATATAATATAAAATAATGTAATCGTTTATATTGAGTTTGCGGATTCATTCATCTCCCCCAGATTTGGACCCGCCCAGAGTGCTAGCCCTAATTTCAGATTGGCTGAAAGAGTGTTTGTCCCACCTACCTCCTGCCCACCACAAAGCAGTCTTCCACTTCCTGTCTGACACTTGTGTCACTAGGTAACCAATAAATTACTGGGAGTTTATATATGGAGTGTGCGACTCTATTTTTGATAGCTTATAGATTATTCGCCGTTAGTCAGCACCTCTACATAAAATCATTTTCTCTGGGTGTGCGTCATGTTTAATGGTAAGTATCACAGAGTTCTGTTCCTGTCTGACGTTTAGTCAACGACTGCTACAAGCTGTGGTGGGCGGGACCAATCACCGGTCAATCAATCAGAAACACCTGGAGGTTCATGTGCCCCCAACACCCCTCCCCCTGGCACAGGTGATACAGGAAGTGTGTGTGTGGGTGTGTATGTGTCCATGTGTATGTACGCATTTATATTCCCTTTCAGGGTGATGATGAGTGTGTTCTGTCTCTCAGGGTGATGATGAGTGTGTTCTGTCTCTCAGGGTGATGATGAGTGTGTTCTGTCTCTCAGGGTGATGATGAGTGTGTTCTGTCTCAGGGTGATGATGAGTCTGTTCTGTCTCTCAGGGTGATGATGAGTGTGTTCTGTCTCTCAGGGTGATGATGAGTCTGTTCTGTCTCTCAGGGTGATGATGAGTCTGTTCTGTCTCTCAGGGTGATGATGAGTGTGTTCTGTCTCTCAGGGTGATGATGAGTGTGTTCTGTCTCTCAGGGCGATGATGAGTGTGTTCTGTCTCTCAGGGTGATGATGAGTGTGTTCTGTCTCTCAGGGTGATGATGAGTGTGTTCTGTCTCTCAGGGTGATGATGAGTGTGTTCTGTCTCTCAGGGTGATGATGAGTGTGTTCTGTCTCTCAGGGTGATGATGAGTGTGTTCTGTCTCTCAGGGTGATGATGAGTGTGTTCTGTCTCTCAGGGTGATGATGAGTGTGTTCTGTCTCTCAGGGCGATGATGAGTGTGTTCTGTCTCTCAGGGCGATGATGAGTGTGTTCTGTCTCTCAGGGTGATGATGAGTGTGTTCTGTCTCTCAGGGTGATGATGAGTGTGTTCTGTCTCTCAGGGTGATGATGAGTGTGTTCTGTCTCTCAGGGTGATGATGAGTCTGTTCTGTCTCTCAGGGTGATGATGAGTGTGTTCTGTCTCTCAGGGTGATGATGAGTCTGTTCTGTCTCTCAGGGTGATGATGAGTGTGTTCTGTCTCTCAGGGTGATGATGAGTGTGTTCTGTCTCTCAGGGTGATGATGAGTCTGTTCTGTCTCTCAGGGTGATGATGAGTGTGTTCTGTCTCTCAGGGTGATGATGAGTCTGTTCTGTCTCTCAGGGTGATGATGAGTCTGTTCTGTCTCTCAGGGCGATGATGAGTGTGTTCTGTCTCTCAGGGTGATGATGAGTGTGTTCTGTCTCTCAGGGTGATGATGAGTGTGTTCTGTCTCTCAGGGTGATGATGAGTGTGTTCTGTCTCTCAGGGTGATGATGAGTGTGTTCTGTCTCTCAGGGTGATGATGAGTGTGTTCTGTCTCTCAGGGTGATGATGAGTGTTCTGTCTCTCAGGGTGATGATGAGTGTGTTCTGTCTCTCAGGGCGATGATGAGTGTGTTCTGTCTCTCAGGGTGATGATGAGTGTGTTCTGTCTCTCAGGGTGATGATGAGTGTGTTCTGTCTCTCAGGGTGATGATGAGTGTGTTCTGTCTCTCAGGGTGATGATGAGTGTGTTCTGTCTCTCAGGGCGATGATGAGTGTGTTCTGTCTCTCAGGGCGATGATGAGTGTGTTCTGTCTCTCAGGGTGATGATGAGTGTGTTCTGTCTCTCAGGGTGATGATGAGTGTGTTCTGTCTCTCAGGGTGATGATGAGTGTGTTCTGTCTCTCAGGGTGATGATGAGTGTGTTCTGTCTCTCAGGGTGATGATGAGTGTGTTCTGTCTCTCAGGGTGATGATGAGTGTGTTCTGTCTCTCAGGGTGATGATGAGTGTGTTCTGTCTCTCAGGGTGATGATGAGTGTGTTATGTCTCTCAGGGCCATGATGAGTGTGTCTGTCTCTCAGGGCGATGATGAGTGTGTTCTGTCTCTCAGGGTGATGAGTGTGTTCTGTCTCTCAGGGTGATGATGAGTGTGTTCTGTCTCTCAGGGTGATGATGAGTCTGTTCTGTCTCTCAGGGTGATGATGAGTGTGTTCTGTCTCTCAGGGTGATGATGAGTGTGTTCTGTCTCTCAGGGTGATGATGAGTGTGTTCTGTCTCTCAGGGTGATGATGAGTCTGTTCTGTCTCTCAGGGTGATGAGTGTGTTCTGTCTCTCAGGGTGATGATGAGTGTGTTCTGTCTCTCGGTGATGATGAGTGTGTTCTGTCTCTCACGGTGATGATGAGTGTGCGTGGGAGCGCCAGCGTGTGTGTGCCCTGCTACAGGTTGCCAAGCAACAGAAGAGGGAGGAACTCCGGAGGCTCAGAGAGGAGGAAGGGCCACAGGGGTCAGAGGTCAGAATGGACACATTAAATGACGGCAGACTCAACAAAGAGGTACACACACACCAAACACACGCATCCACGCACCGACACACACACCATCACCACCCTAGGCTGTGGTCAATTTCTTTTTGTATGCAGTCAATTCAGAAAGTAAACTGAATTTCCATTTCAATTTCAATTTTCCTCAATGTCTCCTAAAAGATCAATTTGGAATTAGAAATTGGATTTTCAGTTTACTTCCTGAATTGACTGAATTGAAATGGAATTGACCAGCACCACCACCACTGTGTGCTGTATGAAGTTGTATTGGTTCTCCAGGAGGTGGCAGACCTAGTGCGGTCTACTGTGAGGGCCAGAGGAGAGCTGCTGATGGGGAGACTGCTGATGGAGAGCAGCCTGGTGCATGACCTACTGGAGCTCAGCCTGCAACACAAAGCCCTTACCACCGGGGAGAACTCTATACACCCTGACCACACACACACACCCTGACCTCACACACACACACACACACACCCTGACCTCACACACACACCCTGACCTCACACACACACACACACACACACACACACACACACACACCCTGACCTCACACAAACACACACACCCTGACCTCACACACACACACCCTGACCTCTCACACACACCCTGACCACACACACACACACACCCACCCTGACCACACACACCCACCCTGACCACACACACCCACCCTGACCACCCTGACCACACACACACACACACACACACACACACACACCCACCCACCCTGACCACACACACCCACCCTGACCACACACACCCACCCTGACCTCACACACACACCCACCCTGACCACACACACCCACCCTGACCACACACACACACACACACCTCTGACCACACACACACACACACACACACACCCTGACCACACACACACACACACACACACACACCCTGACCCCACACACACACCCTGACCCCACACACACACCCTGACCTCACACACACACCCTGACCTCACACACACACCCTGACCTCACACACACACACACACACACACCCTGACCTCACACACACCCTGACCACACACACCCACCCTGACCACACACACCCACCCTGACCTCACACACACACACACACACACACACACACACACACACACACACACACACACACACACACACCCTGACCTCACACACTCCAATGATCCCACCTGGGCCATACACACAGCTAAACCCAAGAGGTGGTGAGAGGAGCAAGAGGCCATGCTGACACAAAAATCAGTAATAAAGTCCACTGAACAAGAATATAAACACAACATGCAACCATTTCTAAGATTTTACTGAGTTACAGTTCATATAAGAAAATCAGTCAATTGAAATAAATTCATTAGATTATTTATCTTGTCAGTGTATCATGTCTGTTTGTAACAGTGTTTTATATGTGAAAATGTAATTGTATTATACATGTTTTTTTTATGGAAGATTAGTCCAAATGAGGACTAAAAGAGAAAATCAAATTAGGCCCTAATCTATGGATTTCACATGACTGGGCAGGGGTGCAGCCATGGGTGGGCCTGGGAGGGCATAGGCCTAGCCACTGGTGAGCCAGGCCGAGACAATCAGTTTTTCCCCACTAAAGGGCTTTATTACAGACAGAAATACTCATCAGCACCCCCTACCCCTTAGACGATCCTGCAGGTGTAGAAGCCGGATGTGGAGGTCCTGGGCTGGCGTGGTTACACGTGGTGTGCACGTACTGCCAAAATTCTCATGTACAATATTGGAGGCAGCTCAATGAACATTCAATTTATCTGGCAACAGCTCTGGTGGACATTTCTTCAGTCAGCATGCTAATTGCACATTCACTCAAAACTTGAGACATCTGTGGCATTGTGTTGTGTGACAAAACTGCACATTTTAGAGTGGCCTTTTATTGTCCCCAGCACAAGGTGCACCTGTGTAATGACCATGCTGTTTAATCATCTTCTTGATATGCCACACCTGTCAGTTGGATGGATTATCTTGGTAAAGGACAAATGCTCACTAATAGAGATGTAAACACATTTGTGCGCAAAATGAGAGAAAATAAGCTTTTTGTGCATCTGGAACATTTCTGGGGTATATGATCAGTGTATACACTGGCAAGAAAAAGTATGTGAACCCTTTGGAATTCCCTAGATTTCTGCATAAATTGGTCATAAAATTTGATCTGATCTTCATCGAAGTCACTACAATAGACAAACACAGTCTGCTTAAACTAATAACACACAAACAATTATACATTTTCATGTCTTTATTGAACATACTGTGTAAACATTCACAGTGCAGGGTGGAAAAGTATGTGAACCCTTGGATTTAATAACTGGTTGACCCTCCTATGGCAGCAATAACCTCAACCAAATGTTTTCTGTAGTTGCGGATCAGACCTGCACAACGGTCAGGAGGAATGTTGGACCATTCCTCTTTACAAAACTGGTTCAGTTCAGCAATATTCTTGGAATGTCTGGTGTGAACTGCTCTCTTGAGGTCATGTCACAGCATCTCAATCAGGTTGAGGTCATGACTCTGACTGGGCCACTCCAGAAGGCGTACTTTCTTTTGTTGAAGCCATTCTGTTGTTGACTTCTGTGTTTTGAGTCGTTGTCCTGTTGCGTCACCCAACTTCTGTTGAGCTTCAATCGGCGGACAGATAGCCTAACATTCTCCTGCAAAATGTCTTGATAAACTTGGAAATTCATTTTTCCATTGATGATAGCAAGCTGTCCAGGCCCTGAGGCAGCAAAGCAGCCCCAAACCATGATGCTCCCTCCACCATATTTTACAGTTGGGATGAGGTTTTGATGTTAGTGTGGTGTGCCTTTTTTTCCTCCACACACAGTGTTGTGTTTTCCTTCCAAACAACTCAACTTTAGTTTAATCTGTCCACAGAATATTTTGCCAGTAGCACTGTGGAACCAGTAGCACGGCCACTCCTAGGGAGAGTAGCAACAGTGCTGAAATTTCTCAATTTATAGACAATTTCTCTTACCGTGGACTGATGAACATCAAGGCTTTTAGAGATACTTTTGTAACCTTTTCCAGCTTTATGCAAGTCAACAATTCTTAATCTTAGGTCTTCTGAGATCTCTTTTGTTCGAGGCATGGTTCACATCAGGCAATGCTTCTTGTGATTAGCAAACTCAAATGTTGTGAGTGTTTTTTATAGGGCAAGGCAGCTCTAACCAACATCTCCAATCTCGTCTCATTGATTGGACTCCAGGTTAGTTGACTCCTGACTCTAATTATCTTTTGGAGAAGTCATTAGCCTAGGGGTTCACATACTTTTTCCAACCGACACTGTGAATGTTTAAATTATGTATTCAATATAGACAAGAAAAATACAATGATATGTGTGTTATTAGCTTTAAGCACACGATGTGTGTCTGTTGTTGTGACTTAGATGAAGATCAGATCAAATTTGATGACCAATTTATGCAGAAATCCAGGTAATTCCAAAGGGTTCACATACTGTTTCTTGTCACTGTATATCAACAATGGTGGGGGTTTTCCTTTCTTTGGAACCGTTTCCAGATATTTTCATAAACTAAATGAAACAGTGGTGTTATTTGATAACACTGGTTACAAATATTGCACTTTAGTATTGCTACAATGTATCGTAATGAACAGTTGAATTTGGGAAACTCAGCCCAGGTTATTGCGACAAAAACAACATATTTTTACTAGATTTAAGTATTTAAAAAATAAATTCACACATGGTTTTGGGTGGAAATCAGAGGGTTTAAAAGTAGGCCAGACATTTGTCGAGTAACGTATTCTTGGTTATAGTTGTCTCTGACAATCAATGAGTGGGTTATTGCGATAAGAATCATATTTTGACTAGATTTAAATGACCACGAAGGGACTCAAACCTTCAATCTTCTGATTTGGAATCAGACACCTTATCCATTACGTCAAGCGGTCTGTTTGGAGGGACTACATGACAATATCATTCTGATTCTGGGCAAGAATGGACATGTTTTTGTAAGCAATTTGGGAACCTTTACAAGTAAGTAAAGTTAGTCAAATTAAACCACAAAACAACTGGAAGCCCCAATCTTTTGATTGGAAGTCATATGCCTTATCCATTAGGCCACATGGTCTGTTGTCAGGCAGATCAACTGAAAGTGTTCTCAACTTTGTTCTAAGGGCAGAAAGGATCGGATTGGTTTAGGACAGAACAAATCCGATTGGTTTCTAAAAGGTCAATGGGCGGAGTTTAACAGATACACAACTTTTAAAAACATGGCGGAGGTTTGAACTGAGAATCTTGTAAATGGGGGGCGATGTTGGAAGCCAAGGATGTAGAACACGTTTCCCTATCTCTCCTGAGTTAGTGACCAAATGTATATATTTAACCTTGCAAAATTGTATATATTTCTGTCTGAAGAGACCTCTAAACATTTCAGATCAAGTTTGTAATGTTGTCTACCCGGCCAAAAACGGAGTCTGCAAAAGCGGCCCGCAGCAAGCTCACGCCCGCTCCTGATTCACCCCCGCTACTGGATGCTGCTAATGCCGGCCCCACGGCAACACTGACTGTGGAGCTGCTACAATCTGTGATGGGCACCCTCAAAACCAATATTTCCGGTAAAATTGACTCGAAACAAATCTCAGGTCAGAGATATCAATGGTCAAAGACGAGCTTAAAAAAATCTATCGAGAGTATACAGAATAAGCTCAAAGCACACGGATTGGCCTTATCGGCACTGGAGCGCGGTACTACAGACCACAGCACTCACATTAGCGAGCTAGAGGCTAACGTTGGCTCATTGACAACTAGGGTGGCATACCTCAACAATAGATGTGAAGATATGGAAAGTAGAACGCAGAGGAACAACATTAGTCTACTGGGAATACTGGAGGGAGTGGAGGTCCCAAGACCCACGGAGTTCATGGCCCAGCTGCTTCAGGAGCTGCTCGTCCTGGAGGAGAAGCCAGTGCTAGACCGGGCCCACCGCAACCTGCGTAGCCAACCCCGGGATTGAGAACCCCCGTGACCATTTGTCATCAGCGTGCATTTCTTTCACGTCCGCAATTACATACTGAGGAGATCGGGGGAAGCGTCTCCTCTCCTCTACAAGGGTAAAAGAGTCTCGATCTGCGGACTACACCACGGCTGTGGCTAAGAAGCGAGCTAGCTTCGGAGCTGTGAAGCGCCAGCTACGCGCCTACCCGAGCGTGAAGTTCGGCTTGATCTACCCTGCGGTTCTGAGACTGACTTTACCTGATGGCTCAACGCACGGATTCGAGGACCTGGCTCTAGCAGCCGATTTCATCAACAAGAACGTGAAAGCGGCTGTTGTACTGCATGGTGTGGAACAAATGGTTGATTAGCTGGTCTTCTTAGCAGGCTAGTTAACAGGCCGGATGGCTGACTGGTTGGCTAGCGAAGCCAACTTTGCGGGTTCATTGACACTTGAATGTCGTTCTTTTTTAAATTTTCATTTCCAACCCATGTTGTTGAGTATACAGTTGACTCCCCGCTATAATGTGATACAAGGCAGATATGTATGTATGTATGTATGTATATATATGAGTATATTCCACTCACATTGTTGCTTTTTATTTGCATCATTCCTATTTTATTTTGATCTAAGCTGCATCTAATGCCAATATCTGACTGTTTTCATGGTTTAGTTGTAGTTTTACCATTTGTATTACTCTTAAACCTCTCTTAACCGAGGTTAGTTTACCGTAGACTCTGTTGGGGACCAATCTATGTACACGTTTGGTTTACTCTGGTTAAATGGTCACAAATCTCAGGTAGCACAGAGTAAAGGTTATCATGCTTTGTTCTAAACTTTTGTTTGTATTTAGGGTTTTGCTTGCATCTCAGTTGGGGAGATGCTTCGGCAAGGGAGGTTGTGAGGGAAGGGATTTTTCCCTCTATTTGTATATAGGTTTTATAGGTTTTTTGCGTTTCGTCGCTTGTCTTTGTTTTTTTAAATTTGCGCTATTAGGTTCAACAAAGATCTTTAGTTTACAATGTACCTTGTCCTTTACACGTCCTCTCTCTCTTAAGACATGACCCAACCTAGTGTAGCCCATCCTACTGGACGGAATGGCTTTAATTTTCTTACTTGGAACTGCAGGGGCTTAAATAACCCAGTTAAATGCTGTAAGGTGCTACACCACCTTCATCAATTGAAAGCACACATCATCTTTCCCCAAGAAACTCATCTGAAGGTATCTGTCACGCCCTGACCATAGTTTGCTTTGTATGTTTCTATGTTTTGTTTGGTCAGGGTGTGATCTGAGTGGGCATTCTATGTTGTATGTCTAGTTTGTCTATTTCTATGTGTTGGCCTGATATTGTTCTCAATCAGAGGCAGGTGTTTGTCGTTGTCTCTGATTGGGAACCATATTTAGGTAGCCTGTTTTGTATTGTGGGTGATTGTTCCTGTTTCTGTGTTTGTTCACCATACGGGACTGTTTCGTGTTCGTTAGGTTATTCGTTATTTTGTTTTGTTTGGTTCAAGTATTCTAATAAATATGAATACTCACCACGCTGCATCTTGGTCCGACATTTCTTACTCCTCATCAGAGGAGGACGAAGAATATCGTGACAGTATCACAACACTCAAGTCTTAGGTGCAGATGGGTGGGTCAGGTGTTCCATTCCTCATTTCAGAGTAAGGAAAGAGGGGTGGCTATTTTACTTCACAGATCGGTACCTTTGACATGTTCTAATGTGATCGCAGATCCCCTTGGTAGATACATAATTGTCAGTGGTAGGCTGCTCAATATGAATGTACTTCTTGTTAATATTTATGCTCATAATTGGGACAATGGCGATTTTTTTTCAGATCGGTTTCTCTACACTCCGCGATATGTCTTCCCATATGTTGATCTTAGGTGGTGACTTTAACTGTTGGTTAGAACCACATTTGGATCGATCCTCCACTAAACCTACTACCTTGTCAACAGCTAGAGTTGTCCGAACCTTTATGTCTGAATTAGCCGTTTCAGACCCTTGGAGAATGTTTCATCCATCTGGAAAAGCATTGTCTTTTTTTCTCATCAGTTCACCACACTTTTACGCGCATAAACTACTTCCTTGTAGATGACAGACTTCTCCATTCCATATCTTCATGTTCATATAATCCAATTGTTGTATCTGACCACGCCCCTGTTACTATGGAAGTGGTCTTTCAAACTGTTGACAACCTGCTACCGCATTGGTGGCTAAATACTCAACTTCTCAGTAATGAACACTTTGTCAATTACTTTTTCATAAGTACAAAAAGAACCCCAAACATATCTGCGTCTACTCTCTGGGAAACTTTGAAAGCTTATATCAGAGGTGAAATTATTTCCTACACCGCACATGAGAACAAACTGAAAAGGGATAGGCTATTTATGTTAACATGCTATATTGCCCAATTAGATGCCGTTTCACCATCTCCAGATATTTTATAAGGAGCGTTTAACTATGCAAGCAGAATTTGACACATTATTAACAGACCAGGTTACTGAACTATTAGCTCACAAGTTACGTCAACTATCATCATCACACCAGATTCCTAAAATTCGTACATCGTACATCGTCTGAGATATCATTAGGCTCTAGAGGGATCAGTCTCTATATACATGGTCTGGGATATCATTAGACTCTAGGGGGATCAGTCTCTATATACATGGTCTGGGATATCATTCGACTCTAGGGGGACCAGTCTCTATATACATGGTCTGGGATATAATTAGACTCTAGGGGGATCAGTCTCTATATACATGGTCTGGGATATCATTAGATTCTAGAGGGACCAGTCTCTATATACATGGTCTGGGATATCATTAGACTCTAGGGGGATCAGTCTCTATATACATGGTCTGGGATATAATTAGACTCTAGGGGGATCAGTCTCTATATACATGGTCAGGGATATCATTAGACTCTAGGGGGATCAGTCTCTATATACATGGTCTGGGATATCATTAGACTCTAGGGGGACCAGTCTCTATATACATGGTCTGGGATATCATTAGACTCTAGGGGGACCAGTCTCTATATACATGGTCTGGGACATCATTATACTCTAGGGGGATCAGAGATTTTACCAGTCTCTATATACATGGTCTGGGATATCATTAGACTCTAGAGGGATCAGTCTCTATATACATGGTCTGGGACATCAATATACTCTAGGGGGATCAGAGATTTTACCAGTCTCTATATACATGGTCTGGGATATCATTAGACCCTAGAGGGACCAGTCTCTATATACATGGTCTGGGATATCATTAGACTCTAGGGGGACCAGTCTCTATATACATGGTCTGGGACATCAATATACTCTAGGGGGATCAGAGATTTTACCAGTCTCTATATACATGGTCTGGGATATCATTAGACTCTAGAGGGACCAGTCTCTATATACATGGTCTGGGATATCATTAGACTTTAGGGGGATCAGTCTCTATATACATGGTCTGGGATATCATTAGACTCTAGGGGGATCAGAGATTTTATCAGTCTCTATATACATGGTCTGGGATATCATTAGACTCTAGGGGCATCAGTCACTATATACATGGTCTGGGATATAATTAGACCCTAGAGGGACCAGTCTCTATATACATGGTCTGGGATATCATTAGACCCTAGGGGGACCAGTCTCTATATACATCGTCTGGGATATCATTAGACTAGGGGGACCAGTCTCTATATACATGGTCTGGGATATCATTAGACTCTAGGGGGATCAGTCTCTATATACATGGTCTGGGATATCATTCGACTCTAGGGGGATCAGTCTCTAAATGCTTCTGAAAGTAAAGCAGATACAATGGAATTGGATGGTTTCTTCCACTCACTTCCTGTCTCTTCTGTCAGCCGGGATTTTGTTAAAAAATTAGAGCAGCCAATCACTGTTGAACAATTGTCTAATGCTGTCAAATCCTATTAATCCGGGAGAAGCTCAGGGCCTGACGGCTACTCGGCAGAGTTTTATAAAAAGTTTATCTCCAAAATAGCCCGTATTCTAATTGAAATGTACAATGAAGCATTTGTAAATGGTGATCTACCACATACTCTCACTCAGGCAACCATTTGTCTTGGTCTTAAAAAAAACAAAGACCCTCTTGACTGTGTATCATACCGTCCTATTACTCTGCTAAATGTTGACTATAAAATTCTTGCCAAACTTCTGGCAACGCGTCTGGAAACAGTCCTCCCATCAATTACCTCTCCGGATCAAACATGATTTATTGAAAATAGAGACTCATTCTTCAATATTTGACGATTTTTTAATATTGTATATAATCCTTCTGTCACCAATACCTCTGAAGCCATTATATCCCTATATGCGGAGAAAGCGTTTGCCTGGGTGAAATGGAAATACTTTTTTTTACACTCTAAATAAATTGGGCTTTGGCTCCAAATTCATGACTTGGATAAGACTTCTGTACTCATCCCGTCAAGCCTCTGTCAGGACTAATAACATTCAATCAGATTGTTTCCCTTTGCAACGATCGACACGCCCTTTAAGTCCCTTACTGTTTTAGGTTGTTTTGTTCTTATTTATTGCAAAAAACACAAGGAAGGGGTAACATTAAAGTATTAGAACATGAAGGACAAACAATAAAGCATCAAGACACTATCAAACATGTATCAGTCTTTCCGCAACAGAGCCATCCTTATGTGTGAGGGTGTCTACTACTACTATCAAACATGTATCAGTCTTTCTGCAACAGAGCCATCCTTATGTGTGAGGGTGTCTACTACTACTATCAAACATGTATCAGTCTTTCCGCAACAGAGCCATCCTTATGTGTGAGGGTGTCTACTACTACTATCAAACATGTATCAGTCTTTCTGCAACAGAGCCATCCTTATGTGTGAGGGTGTCTACTACTACTATCAAACATGTATCAGTCTTTCCGCAACAGAGCCATCCTTATGTGTGAGGGTGTCTACTACTACTATCAAACATGTATCAGTCTTTCCGCAACAGAGCCATCCTTATGTGTGAGGGTGTCTACTACTACTATCAAACATGTATCAGTCTTTCTGCAACAGAGCCGTCCTTATGTGTGAGGGTGTCTACTACTACTATCAAACATGTATCAGTCTTTCTGCAACAGAGCCATCCTTATGTGTGAGGGTGTCTACTACTACTATCAAACATGTATCAGTCTTTCCGCAACAGAGCCATCCTTATGTGTGAGGGTGTCTACTACTACTATCAAACATGTATCAGTCTTTCTGCAACAGAGCCATCCTTATGTGTGAGGGTGTCTACTACTACTATCAAACATGTATCAGTCTTTCAGAGCCATCCTTATGTGTGAGGGTGTCTACTACTACTATCAAACATGTATCAGTCTTTCTGCAACAGAGCCATCCTTATGTGTGAGGGTGTCTACTACTACTATCAAACATGTATCAGTCTTTCCGCAACAGAGCCATCCTTATGTGTGAGGGTGTCTACTACTACTATCAAACATGTATCAGTCTTTCTGCAACAGAGCCATCCTTATGTGTGAGGGTGTCTACTACTACTATCAAACATGTATCAGTCTTTCTGCAACAGAGCCATCCTTATGTGTGAGGGTGTCTACTACTACTATCAAACATGTATCAGTCTTTCCACAACAGAGCCATCCTTATGTGTGAGGGTGTCTACTACTACTATCAAACATGTATCAGTCTTTCCACAACAGAGCCATCCTTATGTGTGAGGGTGTCTACTACTACTATCAAACATGTATCAGTCTTTCAGAGCCATCCTTATGTGTGAGGGTGTCTACTACTACTATCAAACATGTATCAGTCTTTCTGCAACAGAGCCATCCTTATGTGTGAGGGTGTCTACTACTACTATCAAACATGTATCAGTCTTTCAGAGCCATCCTTATGTGTGAGGGTGTCTACTACTACTATCAAACATGTATCAGTCTTTCTGCAACAGAGCCATCCTTGTGTGTGAGGGTGTCTACTACTACTATCAAACATGTATCAGTCTTTCAGAGTGAGGGTGCGTGTGCATGATAGTGATATAAAATATGTCATAGTTTCCTTTTTCATGATCACAAGCTTGTAAAACCCGAACCCTCCAAAATCCCCCCACAGTTCCCCAATAACCATTCGAGACCCCTCCCACAGTCGTCCCCCCCCCCCCCGAAAAGAAAAAAAACAACAATTAAATCCATTCCCAAGAACCCCCCCAATGCACCAACAACCAATAGAATGAACTAAAGAGAAAAAAGGAAAAGACAGAAGAAAACCTCAAACAACAATGCAAAAAAAATAATACATGTAAAACAAAGGACATCAAGGACAACTGAAATCATAACAGCAATGCCAACTGTATATGTTTGTGTGCATGTCTGGCACTATTACATGTACGTGTGTGTTCTTGTATGTGTTTATTTGAATGAGAGTGTGTGTATATGCATGTGTACAAACACCTGAACGTGGTACCTTCAGGCATCAGCCTCAGGCAAACCGGCATTAGTTGTAAAAACACTGCCACTTAGTGTCATTCAAATGTACTTTTATTATGTTTTATTTTGATTTTTTTCCCCCTTTATCTTTTGACCATCATTCTATCTCTCACACAGCAACTCCACTCCCACTTGTCTCCAATATCACAAACCAACCCTCAGCTTCCCTCAGCCCATCCCATCTATCTCTGCTGGCCACCCGCTTCGTGTTTCTACGCAACACATATCTTTCAACTATGCTGTGATGTTTAACGTACAATTTCAATCTATCTAATCGAATAGAATCCACAGATTGCGTGTTGAAGATAAATACTTTTACTAAGAGTATTAGTAATTGACTGACCCTTACCCTTAAGTCCCTTACTGTAACCCCTTGCAATAGCACTTCCAACTCCCTCATCAAAGGTATAGTATACGGACATGAACACAAACTGTCTATATGCAGATCATTTATTATTACACACATCCAACCTTTCTGTTTCTGTTACTGCTATCCTTTGACACTTTCACATCCTTCGGTCACTTATCAGGGTATAAACTGAATCTCAGTAAAAGCGAATTGATGCCGCTTAATAGGCCACAAAAAAATATACTTTACATACAGTTGAAGTCGGAAGTTTGCATACACCTTAGCCAAATACATTTAAACTCAGTTTTTCACAATTGCTGACATTTAATCCTAGTATAAATTCCCTGTCTCAGGTCAGTTAGGATCACCACTTTATTTTAAGAATGTGAAATGTCAGAATAATAGTAGAGAGAATGATTTATTTCAGCTTGTATTTCTTTCATCACATTCCCAGTGGGTCAGAAGTTTACATGCACTCAATTAGTACTTGGTAGCATTGCCATTAAATTGTTTAACTTTTGTCAAACGTTTCGGGTAGGCTTCCACCTGCTTCCCACAATAAGTTGGGCGAATTTTGGCCCATTCCTCCTGACAGAGCTGGTGTAACTGAATCAGGTTTGTAGGCCTCCTTGCTCGCACACGCTTTTTCAGTTCTGCCCACAAATTTTCTATAGGATTGAGGTCGGGGCTTTGTGGCGGCCCCTCCAATACCTTGACTTTGTTGTCCTTAAGCCATTTTGCCACAACTTTGGAAGTATGCTTGTGGTCATTGTCCATTCGGAAGACCCATTTGCGACCAAGCTTTAACTTCCTGACTGATGTCTTGAGATGTTGCTTCAATATGTCCACATAATTTTCCTACCTCATGATGCCATCTATTATGTGAAGTGCACCAGTCCTTCCTGCAGCAAAGCACCCCCACAACATGGTGCTGCCACCCCCGTGCTTCACGGTTGGGATGGTGTTCTTCGGCTTGCAAGCCTCCCCATTTTTCCTTCAGACATAACGATGGTCATTATGGCCAAACAATTCTATTTTTGTTTCATCAGACCAGAGGACATTTCTCCAAAAAGTATGATCTTTGTCCCCATGTGAAGTTGCAAACCGTAGTCTGGCTTTTTTTATGGTGGTTTTGGAGCAGTGGCTTCTTCCTTGCTGAGCGGCCTTTCAGGTTATGTCGATATAGGACTCGTTTTACTGTGGATATAGATACTTTTGTACCTGTTTCCTCCAGCATCTTCACAAGGTCCTTTGCTGTTGTTCTGGGATTGATTTGCACTTTTTGCACCAAAGTACGTTAATCTCTAGGAGACAGAACACGCCTCCTTCCTGAGCGGTATGATGGCTGCGTGGTCCCATGGTGTTTATACTTGCGTACTATTGTTTGTACAGATGAACGTGGTACCTTCAGACGTTTGGAAATTGCTCCCAAGGATGAACCAGACGTGTGGAGGAGTTCTTGGCTGATTTATTTTGATTGTGCCATGATGTCAAGCAAAGAGGCACTGAGTTTGAAGGTAGGCCTTGAAATACATCGACAGGTACACCTCCAATTGACTCAAATTATGTCAATTAGCCTATCAGAAGCTTCTAAAGCCATGACATCATTTTCTGGAATTTTCCAAGCTGTTTAAAGGCACAGTCAACTTACTGTATGTAAACTTCTAACCCACTGGAATTGTGATACAGTGAATTATAAGTGAAATAATCTGTCTGTAAACAAATGTTTGAAAAATTACAAAGTAGATGTCCTAACTGACTTGCCGAAACTATAGTTTGTTAACAACAAAATTGAGGGGTGGTTGAAAAACAAGTTTTAATGACTCCAACCTAAGTGTATGCAAACTTCCGACTTCAACTGTAACTTGCCATTTAAAATTGCTCACAGTAGTTTTATTTATCTCAGAGTACATGTCACAATCAGATTTGAAAACCTTTTTCAAGCCAACTTTGCTCCTCTTTTAACCCGTACTAAGGACGATTTGTAACGCTGGTCTTTGCTACACCTCTCCTTAGTCGTAATATTTAATTATTTTTAAATGAATACTCTACCTAAATTCTTATATCTCTATCAGAGCCTACCAATTTTTCTTCTCAATACGTTTTTTTCAAAAATATCGACGCTCTAATTCTACCTTTTTATATGAGACAAAAATCCCCCTACGATACGAAAACAGCTTTTGCAGAGGCCCAAACCAGATGGCGGTACCGGATTTCAGATTCTATTATTGGGCCGCTAACCTTAGGATCATTCAGTACTGGTTGCAGAACAGAGAGAGGCAGCCTCGTCTATACCGGCATTATTGTCTTCCCTCGCTCACTCCTCCATTACAGGCCCTTACTCCTCCTTCATCATAAATACATGTGTCAGAATAACATTGATGATCTGGAATCCATTTAGGCGCCACTTTGGGTTCCAGACAACCTCTTCTTTGGCTCTGGTAGCCTCAAACCCAGCTTTTCCCCCCATCTATGGTTGATGGTGCTTTCTCAACATGGTCTAGTGTCGGTATTAAAAGATTCAGAGATCTTTATATTAGCAATACATTTAGTACGTTTGAAAAATTATCAGCTAAATTTGGTCTCCCCAGACATAATTTCTTTAGGTTCTTACAAGTCCAGAGTTACGTCCACAGCATAGATCCAGGATTCCCCACCCTTCCTGGTGAAACACAGTTCAACATTTCTTGTCCCACTTCCTACTCTGAAAGGCACCCATCTCATTAAACAATATGAAATCCTCATGGGAGGAGGAACTGGGTGAGGAAATATCTGATGAACTATGGGAAGGGGCACTCAAAAGGGTACACAGCTCTTCTATTTGCGCTCGACGCGGCCTCATTCAATGCAAACTCATTCATAGGGCCCACTGGACTAAAGCAAGATTATCCATCATTTACAAGGATGTGAACCCTAATTGTGTACGATGTAACCGGTCTCCTGCTAATCACGTACACATGTTTTGGTGTTGCCCATCTCTTGTTGGTTTCTGGAAAGACATCTTTTAACACACTCTCAGAATTAAGCGGCGCACAGATCGAGTCAGAACCTTTTATTTGCATTATTTGGGGTTTCCTTACCCACAATACAACTGACCAAAATGAATAAGGATGTAATTGCCTTTGTCACTTTGTTAACGAGACGATTAATTTGACTGAGATGGAAATCCTCTGTACAGCCTTCTCATGCTCTTTGGATTAAATCCGTTTTGAATTGCATAAAGTTGGAAAAAATTAAACACACACTCAATGGGTCTATAGACAAATTCTATGCAATGTGGGCTCCCTTTTCTTATGTTAAACGAATACATTTCCCTGCAGTTCCAGAGTGATGTATATTTATATATTGGTGATGTAAGAGGCCTGTTATGTGTATACACGACATCTCGGATGTTAAGGACTGTATTATCTGTGCTAGTTGACCTGTAACTACTGTATATCAAGGCACAAGGCGAGACCCAAAATGCAGACACAGGTGGCAGATGGTTGGAGTCTTACAATGTTTATTAATCCAAAGGGGTAGGCAAGAGAATGGTCGTGGACAGGCAAAAGGTCAAAACCAGATCAGAGTCCAGGAGGTACAGAGTGGCAGGCAGGCTTGAGGTCAAGGCAGGCAGAATGGTCAAGCAGGTACAAAGTCCAGAAACAGGCAAATGTCAAAACCGGGAGAACTAGAAAAATAATGCAAAAAGCAGGAGAACTGGAAAAACGCTGGTTGACTTGGAAACATACAAGACGAACTGGTACAGAGAGACAGGAAACACAGGGATAAATACACTGGGGAAAATAAGCAACACCTGGAGGGGGTGGAGACAATCACAAGGACAGGTGAAACAGATCAGGGCGTGACACTGTATCAAAATATATTTTTTCTTATCTTATTTATTTTTATTTTTTTAATGTTTGTCTCACTTTGTTTTGCTGTATTGCTGTCTTTATGTTGTTTAATATTACTAGCAAATAACGTACAAGTGCAATTATTTTGTAAATGCTGGTGTTGAAAATTCAATAAACAATGTAAAAAAAATGAATCTTGTAAATAAAACTTTGAGTTACAAGTTGTAATGTTTTTAAATCATTATTGTTTTACAGTAGTCAGACAAATGTAACAATATCTCTAAAATAGAACTGGTCTCCTGAACCAAAAATGAAAATGTAGCAAGCTAGCAGCAACATACTAAGCTAATCAGAACAAGCTAACAACCTCTTAGCTACTTATGTTGAATTAATAATAGAGCTAGTTAGCTGTCAAATATACAAGTAAGTCAGCTAACATTTGCTTTATTGAAATATTGAGTTGAATAAGCAATATGAACTTTAAAAAAAAAAATGGGGATGGACAGTTATACTGCCCCAGTGGCAGCCACGTGAAATACTAAGCTAAACAGATAGCAGATAGCAGACCTCTTACTAATGTTGAGTCATAGAATCAAATATACCAGTAAGTCAGCTCCCACTTACGTTATCAAAATATTTAGTTAAATAAGCTGTATAAACTTACAAATTGTAATGGACTGTTATGCTTCTCTGGGGTAGAAAATGCTAAGCTAAATGTAACTTAGCTGAGCAGAGAGCTATCGCCTACTAATGTTGAATTATAAAATAAATATAGAAAGCAAGGTCTCAAATATGCCAGTTGACATTTGTTTTATAAAACATTTAGACTGTTTATGCTGCCCTTAGTTTGGGTCAAGATCACTGTAGGCCAGACTTCAAGCACACACATGTAATTTACTAAACGTCTTCGCTGCCCTTGGGGCAGTCATTTGAATGCACTGTTTAAACGCTTCCCCAGAGGCAGTCATTTTAGTTTGGCTCAAGGGCAGACTTCAAGCACAAAAGGTCATCTAAAAAAGTGTTTACTGTCCTGTGGGCAGCCATGGACTTATCTAAATTATATCCTATGGTTATCTTCACCCAACGTAACATTACTGCCAATGGAGCAGCATTTCAACAGTGCATTCCAAGTTTTAGTTTATTAAGCTTAATGTTAACAATAACTTTTGCTTATTATTATTTTCATATTTAATGGCATATTTGAGACCTAGCTACAGTAGCTAGCTCTATTTTATGATTCAACATTAGTAAGAGGTAGCTATCTGCTTAGCCAGCCAGTTAATTTTAGCGTAGCATTTTAAGTTTCTGACCTCTGAGAAGCATAACAGTCCATTTCCATTTTTAAGTTTATATAGCTTATTCAACGAAATATTTTGCTGAAGTGGGAGGTGACTTACTGGTATATTTGAGACCTAGCTAGCACTATTCTATGATAGCCATATTTTACTAATGTTATCTGCTGGCCAATTAGCTGTTTAGCTTAGCATTTAGCACTTAGCACACCCCATTATTTCTATCTCTACTTTGCACTTTCTTCCACTGCAAACCAACCATTCCAGTGTTTTTTTTACTTGCTATATTGTATTTACTTCGCCACCATGGCCTTTTTTATATTTTTATTTATTTATATGTATATTTTGTTTGCCTTCACCTCCCTTATCTCACCTCACTTGCTCACATTGTATATAGACTTATTTTTCACTGTATTATTGACTGTATGTTTGTTTTACTCCATGTGTAACTATGTGTTGTTGTATGTGTCGAACTGCTTTGCTTTATCTTGGCCAGGTCGCAATTGTAAATGAGAACGTGTTCTCAATTTGCCTACCTGGTTAAATAAAGGTGAAATATTTTTTTTTTTTTTTTTTTAACAATGATGCTTTATTAAAATTTCAATAAAACAAATGTTAACTGACTTGTATATTTGACACCTAGCTAGCTAGCTTTATTTATTAATTCAACATGAGTAGCTAATAGGTTGCTAAATGCTTAGCTAGCTAGCTTGCTCTGAATAGCTTATCATGTTGCTGCTAGCTTGCTACATTTAACAATTTGGTTCAGGAGAGCAGTTGTATCTTAGATATATTGTCACATTTGTCTGGCTACTGTAAAACAATAATGATTTCAAAATGTGGTAACTTGTAACTCAAAGTTTTATTTACAAGATTTTCAGTTCAAACCTCTGCCATGCTTTCAAAAGTTGCGCATCTGTTAAACTCGGCCCATTGACCTTTTAGAAACCAATCAGATTTGTTCTGCTCTAAGAAGAAGAGCCTACATTACAATCTCTTACCGTAACCTGGCAACAAGGGATAGTCTAAGCAACTAGAGAACCTGTTCAATATACATAAAGCTATCAAATCTAAACAGCCATGATGTGACTTGAACCCACAATCTTCTGATCAGAAGTGTGAAGCCTTATCCATTAAAGCCACATGGTCTGTGAGAGCAGAGACTACACGACAACATTCGACCTCAACTTGCCTCAGTCTATTTGGTGAAAGATGGTTGCAATGTGACTGTGAACCGTTCAAATGAATTGTCTGCAGGTGTGGTTGCAGGTGTGACCGCGTTGCCTAGCGACACCAGTTATGCTACTTGAACCATTGCATCAGTTACAGTCGAGAATCCTCATTCATTCTGTGTGTTTGTGAAAGATACATTCAGAGTACAACTTGTTTGTTGGCTGTGTGGATACTTTAGCACGTACACATACACTTAGTGTGTAACCTTTATTCAACTAGGCAAGTCAGTTTAAGAACAAATTCTTATTTACAATGACGGCCTACCCCGGCCAAACCCGGACGGCGCTGGGCCAATTGTGCACCACAACTATGGGACTCCCAATCACGGCCGGATGTGATGCAGCCTGGATTCCAACCAGGTACTGCAGTGACACCTCTTGCACTGAGATGCAGTGTCTTAGACCACTGCGCCACTCAGGTGTCCAACTACTTAATAAACGATGACAAGAGCTTTGATATATTCATCTGGACCGATATCCCACTGGGCAAAAACTGAATGAATCAACGTTGTTTCCACGTAATTTCAACAAAAAGGTTAAATGTGATGGAAAACTGATTGGATTTGAAAGTCATCAAAGTAAGGACATGTAGCAATTTGTCATTCAACTTTGACCCTAAATCCAATGACACGGTGACACTTGATTTCACGTTGAATTCATGTTAGTTGACAATGCAACCAAATGTAAATAAAAAATTGGACATTGAAATTATGTCATCCCAATGGGCCATTTCCATTCATCTGCTTATGTAACAGTTTAACTTTAGTCTGTCCCCTCGCCCCGACCCGGGCGCGAACCAGGGACCCTCTGCACACATCAACAACAGTCACGCACGAAGCATCGTTACCCATCGCTCCACAAAAGCCGTGGCCCTTGCAGGGCAAGGGGAACTACTACTTCAAGGTCTCAGAGCGAGTGACGTCACCGATTGAATGGCTATTAGCGCGCACCACCGCTAACTAGATAGCCATTTCACATCGGTTACACTTACTAGCAGAGAGGAAGAGGCGAAGGAAGAGGGATAACTGGGCCCAAAATCAATCTTCTCCAGCAGTTGCCGTGTTTTTGTTATTTTTCACTCACCAAGCAAGGAGTATTTTTATTGAGGTCAATGAGAGTAAAATTTTGTTTTTAAAAATGTAATGGCTTATTTTGCTATTTGTGTTTTATTTGGTCAAATAGATGTTTCATAATGCTTGTCGTTACTACTGAACTGATCGAAGTAGGACACGTTACATCCTGGCAACTTTTAGAAAAAACCCTTTATACCAGAATTGTGCCTATTATCACACTCCAATCTGCTCTCTCATTGGCCAAAATGGTCCCACCTGATCTTGCCTCCTCCCGACTGCCTTCCATTTTGGAAGACATTTATTTTCCTTGTTAAATGGCCACTACAGTATCTGGTTAATATAATGGATAATTCTATGTTACTAGTCATTGAACAGCATCAACATCTCAATAAAACTGAGAGAAAGCTTACTAATGCTAATATGATTATATAAAGGAAAATGTCACCAGCTGGGTTTCCATCTAATTGGTGACAATGTCACACCCTGACCTGTTTCACCTGTCCTTGTGCTTGTCTCCATCCCCCATCCAGGTGTCGCCCATCTTCCCCACTTATCTCCTGGGTATTTATACCCGTGTTTTCTGTCTGTCTGTGCCAGTTCGTCTTGTTTGTTCAAGTCAACCAGTGGTTTTTCTCAGCTCCTGCTTTTCCCCGTCTCTCTTTTTTCCTCGTCCTCCTGGTTCTGACCCTCTGCCTGTCCTGACCCTGGGCCTGCCTGCCGTTCTGTACCTTTTCCCCACTATTCTGGATTATCGACCCCTGCATGCCTTGATGTTTTTAATGTTTTTTTTTTTCTTGCTGTAATTAACATTGTTACTTCAACACAGTCTGCACTTTGGTCTTACCTGAAACCCGATAGACAGATTTTCCATGTGAGTATTCTAAAATCTGCATAAAAAACAATTTGCGCATTTTTTCACCAGAGATGTTTCCATCTAATTGACTTGTGGATAAAATCACTACGTGATGACAGTGCACAGAAATAAATTGCTTTTACTGTTAAATTCCCATGTTTTGAATAAAAAAATACAAGGTACATGGCTTTCTATCTACTGATGGTTTTGTCAGAATAAATCTTCCGTCATATAACGAATGTGCCCACTCTACTTTTGGCATGTGCACTCTAGCCAACAGTTCGCAGATGCAGTGCAGGTAGGCTACCTGCACTTCGATGATTATGGACAAAAGAGCAAGATTGTCTTTTTTTTTCAAACGGCAGCCAAACATCGATCTTCATGTCACCAGAGTAAGAACTTCGATATTTATTGGAAAGTGGCATCAAGCTCATCAACGTGCACTTTCACCACCCTGTGAAAAATTCATCGTAACTTATTTCCTCTGTAGCCTAATAAACTGCATGCTTTCCCGCGTCATAGTGGGAGGACCACACAATATTTCATTGCGTGACTCACAATATTTGCTCACAAAGGCGTTTCCACCTAGCCTGGGTACCAGTCTCTTTAGCGAATCCACTCCATGTAACCTACTCCATGTCAAGTGCCAGAGAACGAGCCTGGCCTTTCTGCCGTCTTCAAATGTGAACGTTCCATAGAGCCCCACAGTGGAGGTGGAGTCATACTGTGGAGTGGAGGTGGACTCATACTGCTGTACTCGTATTGCCGCAGGACGTGCTGCAGCACCCTTTGCTTCTAAGATGGTAAAACTAAGAATATGTATTGTTGCAATAACAAACTATTAAAACAATTTACATTTTCATTATTGATATAATGGGATTGGAGTAGGGGAGTAGGGGAGAAAAAAACACGTGGGATATTTATATAGGAAACCTATTGTGCATGGAGAGCTCTCAGCTCTGTTTTGGGCCCCATTCTGCATGGAGAGCTCTCAGCTCTGTTTTGGGCCCCATTCTGCATGGAGAGCTCTCAGCTCTGTTTTGGGCCCCATTCTGCATGGAGAGCTCTCAGCTCTGTTTTGGGCCCCATTCTGCATGGAGAGCTCTCAGCTCTGTTTTGGGCCCCATTCTGCATGGAGAGCTCTCAGCTCTGTTTTGGGCCCCATTCTGCATGGAGAGCTCTCAGCTCTGTTTTGGGCCCCATTCTGCATGGAGAGCTCTCAGCTCTGTTTTGGGCCCCATTCTGCATGGAGAGCTCCCAGCTCTGTTTTGGGCCCCATTCTGCATGGAGAGATCTCAGCTCTGTTTTGGGCCCCATTCTGCATGGAGAGCTCTCAGCTCTGTTTTGGGCCCCATTCTGCATGGAGAGCTCTCAGCTCTGTTTTGGGCCCCATTCTGCATGGAGAGCTCTCAGCTCTGTTTTGGGCCCCATTCTGCATGGAGAGCTCTCAGCTCTGTTTTGGGCCCCATTCTGCATGGAGAGCTCTCAGCTCTGTTTTGGGCCCCATTCTGCATGGAGAGCTCTCAGCTCTGTACTGTAAGCGGCGTGCTCATGACATGCTCTTATCTATTCAGTTGTGGGGGTTTGGAGTCAGACACGCTCTGCTGTATGATAGACAGTTTAGTTTGAATTAAATTGGATCTCTCTCTCTCTCCCTCTCTGTGCCTCGACCCACTCTCTCGCTCTCACTTCTTCTCTTCTCTACCACTTGTGGTGGATATCAAGTGATCTGAAGCAGTGCTCACTATTCTCCACATCTATTTTCTATTAGTTTATCATTCTAAACTTGACGAAACGGGAATGGGAACAATATCAAATAAGGAACATGGCATTCGTTCTCCCTCGGCTCAAAGGCCTGCTTCTGCCCATGTCAAACACTTACGTGTACCAGCCCACTAGTTCTAGCAAGCAAACACAGTGCTGGGCACGGCAATCAAGAGATCTATTTAGCCTATGCGTGCTCCGTCAACATTAAGAGGACAGAGAAGCCAAACAAATACGGATTGCTCACATGAAGTGCTCCAAATAAAATACAATGAAGAAAATGGAGAGAAAAAAAAACAGAATAAATGATATCAAATAAACCAAAACTTGTTTCTCACAAGTATAGCAGGTTGTAAACTCTGCAAACAATGTTTCCACTCCAACTTCATAGTAAATGACTGCAGGCCTAATTAATCCATGCATTAACAGAAAATGAATGTCACTAAATGGCAGGAATTAATGGTGCATTTACTACTGGTGGCGTGTAATGGGTAATTGATAATAATAACAAGCAAAGGGCAAACAATTAACACAATAAAAACATGAATGTGCAAGAATTGGCAGGAGACACCTCCGCTGCATTCAAATCAAGTGTTTTTTGGTCCCATGTGCCAAATACAACAGGTGTAGACTTTACAGTGACATTCTTACTTAGGAGCTCATTCCCAAGAGTGCTGAGTTAAAAGTAAGACAAATATTTGCTGAATAAGAAAGGAAATAAGGCTTTATACAATGCATTTGAAAAGTATTCAGACCCCTTCCCTTTTTCCACATGTTGTTACGTTACAGCCTTATTCTAAAATCAATGAAAAAATAAAATAAAAATCCTTTGTCAATGTACACAATACCCCATAATGACAAAGTGAAAACAGGTCATTAGAAATTTGTGCAAATGTATTTTAAAAAACCCCCGGGAAATATCACATTTACATAAATATTCAGACCCTTTACTCAGTACTTTGTTGAAGCACCTTTGGCAGCGATTACAGCCTCGATACTTCTTATGTGATTCATAAATGTCCTTCAATTTGCAAGAGACTGAATGTATCTCACTGGAGAAAGCAACTGAGTAAACAAAACAGTTCCTCTATGTCTCAGTATGTGTAGCATATCTATCTGATGTTGTCTGGTCAAAAAATAGCATTGAATCACTCATTGATTGAATGTAAGGGAAGCCAGGAGCATTTGGCCTCCCTCGATAATTAAAATAAAATAAAAAATAGCCAATCAAGTTTGATATAAACTGAGTGAGCTCAGCTGTGAATGGTCCTGGCATATATAAAAAAAATATGTCAAGGGAAGCCAGTTTGGATTTGGCTTTACACCAATCACATCACATCAGAAGACAAACTTCATTGACTGAAAAAAAATTGAATTGTTGCATCATCTCGTTGTCCTTGTCCTCGGGTGGCTAGCTAGCTAGATAACATTGTTCCTTTCCTAAATTAGCCATGAATGGAGATAGGGATTTGGGCCTGTGGTTTTACTTAATTATCCGTACTGGCCAATGATTATAATGGTGATTCTGATCCAACCATAAATGTATACATTGTGCCTCTGGCCTCAGAGGATGGAAGTTCAACATGTAACTAGATGTAGTAGGGGAATGTTAATAGCTAGCCTGGGCACATCGTTGCCCATGAAAGGAAGTTAGGCTAGCAAACAATTATTTTAGCAAGGTAGCCTAGGACAACAACAAAAAAGCACCATTCTGCACTAACACATTTTTTATTCAGACATTTGGAACAACACAAATAAATAATCATAACATTTAAAACTATATAAATATAAAAATATATACAAAAATAAAACTCATAAATATAAAAAATAAGTAACAAAGACAAATAGAAACAAATTTGTGTTGATTTGGCACTCGAGCATCAATACATTACCCATCCCCCAACACTGTCACCCAAGAGTCAAGACTAAACCAATTCACCTTGGTGGTGTGCAGACTGGTTTTATATTATTCTTAACGATTTCACACAAACCAGAAATAAATGCAACAATATGTCTGTGAAACTATATATTCAAAGTATTATGAATGAATTGTGGTTTATTTGGTAGCATTTCGTAGTGTGACTGATTTTACTAATTGCATTAGTAGTGTACAAAGTTAGAGGTGCGCCATTTGATAGATTCCCCCGCTCCCCCTACCCCGGGCTTCCAGTGGGAGGACCTAAGGTCAACCTACCCCCGCCCCCCTCCCCATCTCATACTTCTGAGTGGGAGACCTTCCCAGGCAGTAGCCTGCATAGCTCACAAACTACAATCAGGGCTCCCACTCCGACAAGGTTAACTGACCCACAGTCCCACACGGTGACATGATATCATTGACGTGATATGCAAATGAGCGATAGAAAACTGATCGCTCAAATGTCACCATTCCCAAAACATGTTGTGCGAGCGTCCCGTGGTGCCCCCGGCAAGATGCCACCCTGGGTGGCTGCCCATGTCGCCTATGCCTAAATCCGCCACTGCCTACTACTGTAAATCGCTCTGGATAAGAGCGTCTGCTAAATTACTTGTTGTTTTATGTAAAATGCACCGTTTGTCACCCTTGTAGTGCAGTTCATGTGTTGTGTAGTGACTTTGCTGGTATGCATCTCAAAAGAATTGTTTGCCCCACCAAGACTTACATGATAAAGTCCAACTCTACTGTAAATCCAGTGCATATTGAACGTTACCGAAAGGCCATTGACAGTGAGGAGATATTATGAATTATTAATCATTAAAAGTGAATGGTTTTCAAAAGTGAATGTTTTTCATTAAATAAAACTATCTGCCTTCCCATTTAAAACTAGTTTGAAAAATTCAAACATATATTTAATGGAAAATATATGTTGTATGTGCCCAATGACAAGTGGTGGCAAGGAGTCAGCGGTGGCTGCTGATTGGCTGAATACCCAGGAAGCGAGGTGGTTGGAGTTGTCAATAAAGCAGTGTGACAGAAATATGATGTCAGGTTTTGAAACTACCGGTAGTTTCTTTGAGAAGATGTATAAAGCGATCTGCGTACTTGAACAACAGTATAAATACACCGAATCACCACAGCTGCACATGTTGCACCTGTTTTCAACAGATTAGATGATACTAGTTACGACGAGGAGTCAGAACTAACGAGAGCACCGTCATCACTATAGTCTGATGCTGCACCTGTTTTCAACAGATTAGATGATACTAGTTACGACGAGGAGATACTCTTTAGCTGCCAGTTGATGAACAAACAGGCGAGTGCACCAGGGAGAACCGTCATCACTAGTTATCCCAGCTATAGTCAAAGTCAGCCTATTTCTACAATTTCCCCGTAAAATTCGATTTTTAAACCTAACCTTAACCCTAACATTAACCGCACGGCTAACCTTATGCCTAATCCATAACCTTAATAAATTAAGACCAAAATAGATAATTTTTGTTTTTATGAATTTCTACTATGGGTGTGATCCTAAAGTGCACTCTGCAAATTCAGAGTGTTGTCAGATTTTCTGTTAGTAAATTCAGAGTGTTTGGTTCTCGGAGCGTTAGAGCACACACTGAACGCTCTGGCCCGAGGATCAGGGTTGATCCGAACGTTCTGACCTCACAACGGCAGTGCTAACTGGCTAACCTTGCCTCACCTTGCTAGCTACTTCCAGACACATAATGAGAGAACACCTCACTCTGACCATTTTACTCACCCTAGCAGAGCTGGTTAGGCCATTTTCATGTTATCCAGAGCATTGGTGACTGTAACTGTGCTGCAGGCCACAATTTAATTGTGCTTTTTTCCAACGTTTGCAGACACCGGCCTCATTCAATGGGTGTTGAGTGTTTGTAAATTCATCAGTGTAGCGAAGACGCTGGGAGTCGAGAAGCAGGGGGTGAGTTTAATAAAACAACGACCGATACAAAACAGGAGTCACATCTTGACATGAATCACATAATCAATACTGTCTGGAGGATGAACCTAAGGGAGTGACAGATATAGGGGAGGTAATCAGTGAAGTGATGGAGTCCAAGCGAGTCTCATAATGAGGGACAGGTGCGTGTAATGATTGTTGTCTGGGCCAGTGGTTAGTAAATCGGCGACGTCGAGCGCAGGAGAGGGGGAGTGGGAGTAGACGTGACAATCAGTAATTCGGTGCTCTGGCACTCTCAGACGAGAGTGCTCTGAAATTGTAGTAGATGGCCAGAGTGAATTTACAAACGCACCCTATATATCCACTTTCTGGCTGTGGTAACTATGGAAACCAGGGAGAAGGCAACAAGCATTCAGATGCAATAAGTGAAAACAAATGTTCTAATTAAGGGTGCGTTCGTAGAATAACTGGTGAATTTATGAACGCTCAACACCTGTTGAATATGGCCGGTGTAATTAAATTGTTGCCAGCAGCAAAGGTAGTCACCAACGCTCTGGTTAACATGAAAACGGCCTAACCAGCTCTGCTAGTGCGAGTAAAATGGTCAGAGTGAGGTGTTCTCTCATTTGTGTCTGGAAGTAGCTAGCAAGTTAGCAAGTTAGCCAGTTAGCTTGGGTGATTGACTGCCATTGTGAGGTCAGAATGCTCGCATCAACCCTTCTTCTCAGCCAGAGTGTCCAGTATGCGCTCTGAACACTCTGAGAGCCAAACGCTCTGAATTTTCAACCGGACAATCTGACAACAATCTGAATTTAGGAATGCCCAGGGCATTCAGAGCACACTGTGGCACTCCAGATTGAATTTACGAACACACCCTAAGTGATAATGCTTGAGAAGCCGGTGTTTGGAGGATATATTGACACGGGTGTTGTTCGTCTCGGGCCGGCAAACCGTGACAATATATCCTCCAAACACCGGCTTCAAGGGCATTATCACTTTTATACAACGGGTTACCAACATATTAAAATAATGATTGACATATTTTAATTAAAAAATTATATTTTGATGAATTTATTCATACTATTTCATCCTTCCACAAGATATTGTTCCGACACAAATCTAGAGTTGCTACCCAAGCCGGCTGGTCGTTCGTTCTATCGGTTCTGTATCTATGGACGCGACCCAGTCGTTCGTTCTAAATGTTCCATTGTCATACCGGCTGGCAATGTTCTTATCCCTTGCTTGCTAGCTAGCCAACTACGGCTAACTTACAGTCACGTCAAACAGAGCAGACAGAATAACAACAGTAGCTGCATTTGCATTTGTTTAAGCTGTTTTCTAGTGACATTTATTTAGATACATCCATTACAATGAGCTAATGAGGCGTGATTTGGCCTGGCATAGACAATGTGCTCACTCGTCAGGACACTGTTGTTCAGAGGAGCTAGCCAACAACACAACTAACACAATCACTTCAAACTGAAGCTGGAAAGACCGCAAATTAGCTGCTTTTGTTTCATTTGACCTTTTTTCAATTGACATTTCTTTGTATACAGTGCATTCGGAAAGTATTCAGACCGCTTGACCTGTTACATATTTTGTTACATTACAGCCTTATTCTAAAATGGATTCAATCTACACACAATACCCCATAAAAACTGTTTTTTAGACATTTTTGCAAATGTATTTACATAAGTATTCAGACCCTTTGCTATGAGACTCGAAATTGAGCTCAGGTGCATCCTGTTTCCATTGATCATCCTTGAGATGTTTCTACAACTTGATTGAAGTACACCTGTGGTAAATTCAATTGATTGGAAATGAATTGGAAAGGCACATGCTTGTCTATATAAGGTCCCACAGTTGACAGTATGTCAGAACAAAAACCAAGCCATGAGGTCGAACGAATTGTCCGTAGAGTGCCGAGACAGGATTGTGTCGAGGCACAGATCTGGGGAAGGGTACCAAAACATTTCTGCGGCTTTGAAGGTCCCCAAGAACACAGTGGCCTCCATCATTCTTAAATGTAAGATGTTTGGAACCACCAAGGCTCTTCCTAGAGCTGGTCGCCTGGCCAAACTGAGCAATCGGGGGGGGAGAAGGGCCTTGGTCAGGGAGGTGACCAAGAACCCGATGGTCATTCTGACAGAGCTCCAGAGTTCCTCTGTGGAGATGGGAGAACCATTCAGAAGGACAACCATCTCTGCAGCACTCCACCAATCAGGCCTCTATGTTAGAGTGGCCAGACAGAAGTCACTTCACAGTAAAAGGCACATGACAGCCCATTTGGAGTTTGCCAAAAGGCACCTAAAGACTCTCAGACTATGAGAAAAAAGCTTATCTGGTCTGATGAAACCAAGATTGAACTCTGATAGAGCAGCTCTAGTCTCCCGTGTGGAAGTAAGCCGTCTGGCGCGAGACACTCATTGGGGGAGGAGACTAGAGCCAGTTCTGACCCAGTTCTGACTGAACGGACACACATTTGAGCATCCCAGTGTAACAAGTGTTGAATTTCATGTTGTATAATTACACAAAATCTGAATAGTTCCCATGCCTGATATTACTGTACATGTTGTTGTCAGTGCCCTTTTTAATGTCGCACACTTCCTTCTGCCTTCCCCCTTATAAATATCCACTGCCCCCTTACCTCTTCTGTCTACTGTATCCACGTGGAAGAGGTAGATCACTGAACTTGTCTCATGACAATCAGAATCAATCCTATATGTTAAAACACATTTGAGTTTATATAGTCAGTGATATTGTAATATCATGATGTTCTACCAGTATATTGTGATATTTATGCATTTATGAACTTTTCATCTGTTTGATTTGTGAATGTTGTACATTGTCACGTTCCTGACCTGTTTGCTGTTGTTTTTGTATGTGTTTAGTTGGTCAGGGCGTGAGTTGGGGTGGGTAGTCTATGTTATGTGTTTCTCTGTTGGGTTAATGTGTTGCCTGATATGGTTCTCAATTAGAGGCAGGTGTTTGACGTTTCCTCTGATTGAGAACCATATTAAGGTAGGCTGTTCTCACTGTTTGTTTGTGGGTGATTGTTGCTGTGTCTGTGTTTGTTACACCACACGGTACTGTCTCGTTTCGTTCTTTTCCTGTTCGTGCGTTCTTCGTTATATGTAGTTCACAAGTTCAGGTCTGTTTAACGTCGTTTGTTGTTTTGTAAAGTATCAAGTGTCTTTCGTGTCAGTTTTCGTCTTGTCTATTAAATCATCATGTATTCATCACCCGCTGCGTCTTGGTCCACTCTCTCACCGAAAGACGAACGTTACATACATGCTAGATACTGCACTTTCTACTGTATGTTGTCATTGGGTTAGAATGGTTATTCATGTCCCCTGTTAATCCGTACTTTAAAGAGGAGCTGGTGTATAAGGGCAGCACATTTTATTTATGGATGTTGTTTGTCTCTTAATCTGGTATGTCATGTGTTTTTGTTTGTTATGATTTGTATACCCCCCCCTTTTTCTCCCAAATCGGTAGTTACGATTTTGTCTCATTGCTGCAACTCGCCAACAGAGAGACAAAGTTTGAGAGTCCTCCGAAACATGACCCGCCAAGACGTACTGCTTCTTAATACACTTCTCTTTTAACACCTGAAGCCAGCCGCTCCAATGTGTCGGAGGAAACACGTCCAACCGAAGTCAGTTTGCAGGCGCACGGCCCGCCACAAGAAGTCACTAGAGCAAGCCAAGGAAGACCCCCCCCCGGCCAAACCCGGATGACGCTGGGCCAATTGTGCGCAGCCCCATGGGCTCACGGCCGGCTGTGACACAGCCTGGGATCAAACCCCGAGGCTTAAGTGTCGCCTCAGCACTGCGTTGTAGTGCCTTAGACCGCTGTACCACTCGGGAGGCCCTTTGTTGTGATATTTTTTACAATATTTGACTGTTAGTTTGCAAGTGCATGTCATGTACTAACTGTACGTAAAGCCTGGCAGTAATTTATGAAAGTTGGCTGTACTGTACATGGCACTATATGGTATTGTTATCTAACGAGACGATTGTTATTCTTGGCCCTGTCTACTGTATCCATGTGGAAGAGAGGAGCTGGTTCATGAGGGCAGCACAACATTTAATTTCTGGATGTTGTTTGTTTCTTCATCAGAATAAAAGATCGTCACCAACTCTGATCTTTTTGGTCATATGTAAGCCGATCAGAACACAACGAACACGAGGCAATCTACACTGGTCAAACCAGGATGGTCCATTTGATTTGTACTGTTAGAATTTATGCTATGAAATGCTGCGAGTTCATTGGGGCAGTTTCCCCCCCTCATAGCAAATAGCTGGCAATATAATGTCTGCAATGTTCGCAAGGCCACTGAGCTGCTGCTGCTGGCATTTACTGAGGGCCAGATTAGTAAGTAACTGAACAGCTTGCTATGACAAAAATATATTTTTGAAACAGGAAAATATACACATTTACTTTTATGACCATGTAAAACTTAATCCGTGAATTATTTCATATATATTACATAGTTATATTATATACTTTTTTTTGGACCAATCACAAGTTAAATTTTTATTTTTTTTACAAAAAATGACCAATCACAAGTGGGGCACCGCCCCTAATGCCCTAATGGCTGGGCCGCCGCTGCAAGTAGTGGAACCATAGCTAAAGACACTGGTATTCAGACTAGTTTCCACCGCCACTTCTCACATCAATAGTTTTTCAGGAACAGGGCTGGAGAGCCATACCTTAACCAGTTACAAAAATACTCATTCAAAAAGAGTTATTCAGCGAAGAGACGGAAGTCCTCTTTCATAGAAAGAAATATCTTACTATTCGCAATAATGGAAAGATTTTCAGTGTTGACATGTTATCCTGAATTTTCACCTCAAGAATTTAAATGACACCTCAAGTACTTTAATCTCATCAGATGGTTTATTTTCTTCAAACTGCAACACAATAGCTTGTCCCATGTAAATAGACCTGCTAACAGTGCTAATGAATCCCCCAATTTCAGAACCTCAGGCTGAATCAAACATATAGAATCAGAGACTACATAACTGTCTTGAATATTGTGCTACGTTGGTTGAAATGAGAGTATAGTGCCACATTTGTTGAAATGAGTTTTTATCCATATCATGGACAGTTAGGCTGGAGAAGAGGGATCTTTTTCCATTTGAGGGCGAGGGAAATGTGGAAAAAATAACAAGCCTCGCTGCTTATTCTAACCTCTAGAGTATTCTGAAAACTGTAGACTAGCGTACAAAGAACATATTGCGACTATATTGCCCGTACACCTTTCGAGAGAAGCACAGTGCTCTCTAACAAATACATTCTTAACAATGTTTTTGTATGTTTTTTTTTAAAACAACAATAACACGACAATACATCTGATTTGTGGATTGAATGGATAAAATTAATTTATAGGTCTGTTGCCAGAGACTCTTGAAGTCTAGTTCTGTTCCCTGTATATTATTTAAAAAATCAACATGAATTTCTTAGAATGTAAATGTCAATCATGTCTTTTATTATTGAGAGGAATAATTTACAGGCCTGGGAGTGCTAGTGTATTAGATTAGACAAGTTAAGCCTACCACAAAACTTTTAATCATGGGAAATTCAAATTCGATTAATTTGTATGCATTGTTTGTTTGATATTAAATAAATGTAATTTATTTTCAACTAATGACAACAATAGAGTATTTATTTGATCTGGATCAGTAGGCCGATAGCTGATTAACAGGCTACTCCAGTAGTCCTATTGAATTGTAAATGAACTTAGTATATTTATTTGGATGCCAAATTGGAGATAGTTTTATGGCACAGAGATGAAAGGGTGAATAAACACAACGCATTTAAATCACATTTGATGAAATCTCGTCTTCACAAATATCTCTATTCCCTTTGCTATGCCTCATCTGGATACAGCTAAAGGCAATCATGGAATGTTACATTTTTTTTGAAGCAGAAAATGAGTTCACAGCCTAAATCCTGCAGTGACAATTGACAACAGAGAATATGTGTAAACATGTTAATCCATAGGCCTACTGGACCCATCGCAAATGGTTAACAATAAGATGCTGGAGGAGGGAGGCAGCAGGTGAAGAAGACAACGTGCGGACTGTCCCGCGTTTCACCGAGTACAACGACAGAATGCAGTTAACCACGTAGCAGCGGAAGCTGTTTCAACCTCAATCATGGATTCACCTATGTGACACTGAGCTGTGCATTTGTTTTTCTCATAGTTGCTATGTATTGCGTGACTATCTATCAGATCCATAATCACCGTCGGAAAATGTGACATAGCAACTGGAGACAGTGCAGTGTTGAGCGCGGTAGCCTGCCTACCTTCCTTATCTACTCTAGTTGCGTACTGGGGCTAGGCTATATGCTCGGTCTGTCCGTACGTCCGTGTGCCTCTTTCGGTGAATGGGACATCGTTGAACGGCACTACTCGACTATTGTTGGATAAATGACTTATGAAAGTCTCTTCGAGTTCAGTGGACAGAGCCAGCGGCTGTATGGGAAATGAATGTGCCCGGGAAACAGCAACCTGCACTGTTAGAGCGACCAGCCAGCCTCTTGGTTCCAACTTGGGCAAGTCTCCCTGTCTTCATTTAGCTTACTAAAGATGTATGATGTTTTAGTGTATTTAATCAGATATGCCCCAGTTCTGCTGTAAAGAGAAGGTCAGGTTTTAAACAAATGATCACAGCAGTATATAATTGCACCGTGGAAGCTTGAGAAGCAGGAGAATTTGAAGAAATATTGCACTCATAGAACGTTTTTTTGTTGTTGTTACGTTGACAATCTGTTCTTCCTTCATGCATTCATTGAGTTCCCGTATTGGATTACAACTACTGTTCCTACGTAGGCTTGTGTTTATCAATAAGTATTATATACATGTGTCTTTTTAATTAAATCCCAGCAAGGCTACTAGAATATCTAATGTAATACCAGACTTGGCTAATATAGAAAGCAGCAAGACTATTTACCACATATGAGTTATTATTGTGTGGTTCTGGTTGAGTCTTGTTTTTATTTATTTTATATTTTTTCTAATATTTGTTAATTTTTTATTACAATTGTATTTACAATTGTCACATGTTGTCAAGAGTGGGATGGTATGAAGAATACCTACACTGACATATTTTACTCATTAGCTGTGGTGTAACACATAAGCTCATGATTTCCCATCTATGTAGGTTTGAGGTTGGCCCTAAGCCTATTAGCATTTTAAATACATTTGGTAGGTGCTTATTTGTTCTATTATATTTGTGCTATTTCACACGCGTATATTAATACGTGTGATTTGGATTTTTTTTTTTTTTTTTTTTTGCATATCCCATGGGGTCACGGCCAGGGATCAGCGATTATCAACGGTGACCCTGGATAAATTAGGGTTAAGTGCCATGCTCACGGGCACATCGGCAGATTTGTTTTCACTTTGTCAACTCAAAGATTCAAACTAGTGACATTTTGGTTACTGGCCCAGCGCTCTAACCACTAGACTCGTAGGAAGAAAGGGGTTCCAAAGGGGTTCTTTGTAGAGGGATAGGTTTCTTCCAAGAACCATTTTCATATGAAGAACCCTTTTTGGAAGATGAGGGTTCTTTGCAAGACAAAGGATTCAACCTAGAATCTTTCTCACCCTAAGAACCCTTTTTGAAAGAAATGGTTCCCCTATGGGCACAAACAGAAGAACCCTATATGGCTTTACTAAGCACCTCTTTTTCTAAGAGTGTAGGCTTCCTGCCGTCCCCATCTTGGGTTAGCCTAACATGCTGACCAAACATACATGTTATTCAAATCATTTCATCCAAACTGCTCCCGGGCGTCCGCGTAGTCAGGCGCTAAGCACTAATATTATAATATTATAATATTATTCTAATTTAGCCCGCTTGACACGCTGCAAGTCCTGCCTCTCCCATTTACTCATTGGTTTTTATGAGCATATACCCACGTGGGTAATTGAAAGATGAACAAGGTCCACACTCCAGTCCAGTTGGTGTACGATAGCGCACCTTAAAGTTGGTTTCCAACCACCATATAAAATCCACAGAAGAAGAAGCTGAACGAGGAGAGATTAATTAAAGAAAACAAACTAAAAACTAACTAGGTTTCCCCTTTTTATCTGTGGATTAATTGTCGGAGTAGAGAACACTTTTATGTGAATCAAAAATGGGTCAAAATTCTATAAAGATCCGTAATAAAAAGGACCATATTCATTACAGATAAACATTGGGTTGTTTTTTTATCTCCCAGGACAAATTAGCAACAGCAAGCTAGCTAAATGTCCATGAATGTTTGTGTTTCGACCTGTCCCCAAATTAATATAGTTGGTTCACAGTTGGTTTTGGTATTTTAACCTGTGTGAGGATATGAACACGTCTGGTGGGATTAGACAAAACCAATGTGAACACGTCTGGTGGGATTAGACAAAACCAACGTGAACACGTCTGGTGGGATTAGACAAAACCAACGTGAACACGTCTGGTGGGATTAGACAAAACCGACGTGAACACGTCTGGTGGGATTAGACAAAACCAACGTGAACACGTCTGGTGGGATTAGACAAAACCGACGTGAACACTTCTGGTGGGGTTAGACAAAACCAACGTGAACACTTCTGGTGGGGTTAGACAAAACCAACGTGAACACTTCTGGTGGGATTAGACAAAACCGACGTGAACACGTCTGGTGGGATTAGACAAAACCGACGTGACCACGTCTGGTGGGATTAGACAAAACCAACGTGAACACGTCTGGTGGGATTAGACAAAACCAACGTGAACACATCTGGTGGGATTAGACAAAACCGACGTGACCACGTCTGGTGGGATTAGACAAAACCGACGTGAACACTTCTGGTGGGATTAGACAAAACCGACGTGAACACGTCTGGTGGGATTAGACAAAACCAACGTGAACACGTCTGGTGGGATTAGACAAAACCGACGTGAACACGTCTGGTGGGATTAGACAAAACCAACGTGAACACTTCTGGTGGGATTAGACAAAACCAACGTGAACACTTCTGGTGGGGTTAGACAAAACCAACGTGAACACGTCTGGTGGGATTAGACAAAACCAACGTGAACACTTCTGGTGGGATTAGACAAAACCGACGTGAACACGTCTGGTGGGATTAGACAAAACCAACGTGAACACGTCTGGTGGGATTAGACAAAACCGACGTGAACACGTCTGGTGGGATTAGACAAAACCGACGTGAACACTTCTGGTGGGATTAGACAAAACCAACGTGAACACTTCTGGTGGGATTAGACAAAACCGACGTGAACACTTCTGGTGGGATTAGACAAAACCAACGTGAACACTTCTGGTGGGATTAGACAAAACCAACGTGCACACGATGGTACACGCAGATTCACGGGGACGGAGCCGGTTTGGTCATCATGTTAGAAAAGGCAGAAAGAACATGAGGCACATTTAATTTTTTTTGCAAAACAAGACTCTGAAAACACTGTGCGCCTTGCATAGACCTAAAACCGTGTGCACCTTGCATAGACCTAAAACACTGTGCACCTTGCATAGACCTAAAACCGTGTGCACCTTGCATAGACCTAAAACACTGTGCACCTTGCATAGACCTAAAACACTGTGCACCTTGCATAGACCTAAAACAGTGTGCACCTTGCATAGACCTAAAACCGTGTGCACCTTGCATAGACCTAAAACACTGTGCACCTTGCATAGACCTAAAACACTGTGCACCTTGCATAGACCTAAAACACTGTGCACCTTGCATAGACCTAAAACACTGTGCACCTTGCATAGACCTAAAACAGTGTGCACCTTGCATAGACCTAAAACACTGTGCACCTTGCATAGACCTAAAACACTGTGCACCTTGCATAGACCTAAAACAGTGTGCACCTTGCATAGACCTAAAACCGTGTGCACCTTGCATAGACCTAAAACACTGTGCACCTTGCATAGACCTAAAACACTGTGCACCTTGCATAGACCTAAAACACTGTGCACCTTGCATAGACCTAAAAGAGTGTGCACCTTGCATAGACCTAAAACACTGTGCACCTTGCATAGACCTAAAACAGTGTGCACCTTGCATAGACCTAAAAGAGTGTGCACCTTGCATAGACCTAAAACACTGTGCACCTTGCATAGACCTAAAACACTGTGCACCTTGCATAGACCTAAAACCGTGTGCACCTTGCATAGACCTAAAACAGTGTGCACCTTGCATAGACCTAAAACACTGTGCACCTTGCATAGACCTAAAACACTGTGCACCTTGCATAGACCTAAAACACTGTGCACCTTGCATAGACCTAAAACCGTGTGCACCTTGCATAGACCTAAAACACTGTGCACCTTGCATAGACCTAAAACAGTGGGCACCTTGCATAGACCTAAAACACTGTGCACCTTGCATAGACCTAAAACAGTGTGCACCTTGCATAGACCTAAAACAGTGTGCACCTTGCATAGACCTAAAACCGTGTGCACCTTGCATAGACCTAAAACAGTGTGCATCTTGCATAGACCTAAAACACTGTGCACCTTGCATAGACCTAAAACCGTGTGCACCTTGCATAGACCTAAAACACTGTGCACCTTGCATAGACCTAAAACTGTGTGCACCTTGCATAGACCTAAAACCGTGTGCACCTTGCATAGACCTAAAACCGTGTGCACCTTGCATAGACCTAAAACACTGTGCACCTTGCATAGACCTAAAACACTGTGCACCTTGCATAGACCTAAAACACTGTGCACCTTGCATAGACCTAAAACCGTGTGCACCTTGCATAGACCTAAAACAGTGTGCACCTTGCATAGACCTAAAACACTGTGCACCTTGCATAGACCTAAAACACTGTGCACCTTGCATAGACCTAAAACAGTGTGCACCTTGCATAGACCTAAAACAGTGTGCACCTTGCATAGACCTAAAACCGTGTGCACCTTGCATAGACCTAAAACAGTGTGCACCTTGCATAGACCTAAAACAGTGTGCACCTTGCATAGACCTAAAACCGTGTGCACCTTGCATAGACCTAAAACACTGTGCACCTTGCATAGACCTAAAACACTGTGCACCTTGCATAGACCTAAAACACTGTGCACCTTGCATAGACCTAAAACACTGTGCACCTTGCATAGACCTAAAACCGTGTGCACCTTGCATAGACCTAAAACAGTGTGCACCTTGCATAGATCTAAAACACTGTGCACCTTGCATAGACCTAAAACACTGTGCACCTTGCATAGACCTAAAACACTGTGCACCTTGCATAGACCTAAAACAGTGTGCACCTTGCATAGACCTAAAACAGTGTTCACCTTGCATAGACCTAAAACCGTGTGCACCTTGCATAGACCTAAAACACTGTGCACCTTGCATAGACCTAAAACCGTGTGCACCTTGCATAGACCTAAAACACTGTGCACCTTGCATAGACCTAAAACACTGTGCGCCTTGCATAGACCTAAAACCGTGTGCACCTTGCATAGACCTAAAACAGTGTGCATCTTGCATAGACCTAAAACACTGTGCACCTTGCATAGACCTAAAACAGTGTGCACCTTGCATAGACCTAAAACAGTGTGCACCTTGCATAGACCTAAAACCGTGTGCACCTTGCATAGACCTAAAACAGTGTGCACCTTGCATAGACCTAAAACAGTGTGCACCTTGCATAGACCTAAAACAGTGTGCACCTTGCATAGACCTAAAACACTGTGCGCCTTGCATAGACCTAAAACCGTGTGCACCTTGCATAGACCTAAAACAGTGTGCATCTTGCATAGACCTAAAACACTGTGCACCTTGCATAGACCTAAAACAGTGTGCACCTTGCATAGACCTAAAACAGTGTGCACCTTGCATAGACCTAAAACCGTGTGCACCTTGCATAGACCTAAAACAGTGTGCACCTTGCATAGACCTAAAACAGTGTGCACCTTGCATAGACCTAAAACAGTGTGCACCTTGCATAGACCTAAAACAGTTGACCATACTAATAATAAGACTAGCGTATATTTGTTGTCAATGGACTTGGTTCACTCATAGTGGATGCAGGTTTGGTTTATAAACTATGCCCGAGTTTAAAGTGGTGACTCCCCACAGGGGAACCATTTTTATTAATTTTTATTATTGGTCGAAAGAGCTGATCTGATTGATCAAAAGACCGATTAGTGGAAAAAGTATCAGAATTGGGCTGCCTGTGTAAACACAAGCCATTGTCCCTGAGATCGAGGTTCAGTCTGATATTTGTCCATCATTGGTCCCTCCTCTCCTTCCCCGTGATGTGAAATGACTCATGTTTTCAACGTGTTTATAACTCCCCCCCCCCCCCCCCCGATATTCTTCCGTTATTGACAGTGAATTTCCCAAATTTTAGTTTGCTATAGGTGAAAAAACCCTCCAATGTCAGAAAGACCTGCAGAGATAAAAGTTGGATCTTTGATGTTAAAGGTAGATATGACGTAATCATAAGTAGCGGTACGACTTCCGACATAAACACGTACTGCGTTTACACAGCCAGACCATTTCTGATCTTTTTCCACTAATACGTCTTTTGACCAATCAGATAAGCTCTTTTGCCAGTACAAGATCAGAATGGGCTGCCTGTATAAATGCACCCAGAGAGGGTATGAAGTAAGAGGTTAAACCCCATTAGCATTTCTCGTCACGCAGCCGTCGTGTTGCATGACGAAGTGAATTCCTGTGAGTGAATACATGCTCAGAAGAGCCACTGAATGTATCTTAAAGCTCGCAGACAAGAAAATAGATTGTTAGATAATGGTTATTATTTACTGGTGAGCAAACCGTTTTAGTCAGGAATAATTGTCTTCTGTTATGAATCTCAGTAATGATTCAAGAGTATATTTCACATGGTGTTCAACCATTCATCTTCTTCCCACGGGATCAACAGCTTGTTGATCCCAGCCATGATTACATCTGTATTCGTTTTTGTCAGCAAAATCATTTAGATTTGCTTTACACTGAGTTGACAAAACATTAGGAACACCTCTTTCCATGACAGACTGACCGACCAGGTGAATCCAGGTGAAAGCTATGATCCCTTATTGATGTCACTTGTTAATTCCACTTCCATCAGTGTAGATGAAGGGGAGGAGACAGGTTAAAGAAGGATTTTTAAGCTTTGAGACGATTGAGACATGGATTGGGTATAAAGTATGTGCCATTCAGAGGGTGAATGGGCAAGACAAAAGATTTAAGTGCTTTTGAAAGGGCTATGGTAGTAGGTGCCAGGCGCACCGGTTTGAGTGTGTCAAGAACTGCAACACTGCTGGGTTTTTCACTCAACAGTTTCCCATGTGTGTCAAGAATGGTCCTCCGCCCAAAGGACACCCAACCAACTTGACAACTGTGGGACGCGTTGGAGTCAACATGGGCCAGTATCCCTGTGGAACGCTTTCAACACCTTGTAGAGTCCATACCCCGACGAATTGAAGCTGTTCTGAGGGCAAAAGGTGTGTGGGGGGGGGGGGGGGTGCAACTCAATATTAGGAAGGTGTTCCTAATGTTTTGTGCACTCAGTGTAGATTTGCAGTCAATCAAATGTATTTGTAAAGCTCTTTTTACATTAGCAGATGTCACAAAGTGCTCTACAGAAACCCAGCCTAAAACCCCAAACAGCAAGCAATGCAGATGTAGAAGCAGGTGTAGAAGCAGGTGTAGAAGCAGGTGTAGAAGCAGATGTAGAAGCAGGTGTAGAAGCAGGTGTAGAAGCAGGTGTAGAAGCAGGTGTAGAAGCAGGTGGACCTTTAAACTGCCCTTTTGTCTTTTTAGAATAATGTTTACAGTCTTGTTTTGTAGATGATCCCACATTATAAATGTATTTACATATACCGGATAACAATATCGTATTTTAAGTGGATAAGTGGAAAACACTATCTGACCCCCCCCCATCACTTCAGTTACATTCTCAAAGGACTGATCACCCATTCTGAGGTATATTAAGGCCCAGCAGTATCTGTACTATCAAACTATGTTCTAATCTGCCTTCAGGATTGTGTCTTTTCGGTTATTATTCTTTATTTAAACACCTCCTTTGATTTATGCTGTAATGAAAACTGTGAGGTATAAAAAAAGCATCCACCCCACCCCTCCTCCTTTTAGCATGGGCAGCAGAAACGTAATTACACCCCAGTGGAGTGTGAAAGTCGATGGAGTTGTAGCCAGGAAATCAATCAGGCTTTAATATTAAAACAAGTCAGTCCTGCTCTAGAATCTGTTTTGAAAATGTCATATCCAGATCCACCTTGGTGGCTTTTACCTGCCTCCTATTATACTGGCTGGAAGCAATGCAATCTCAACCAGATAATGATTCTCCTATGTTTCCTGTTAGACCGGCTTGATGATACCTATTTAAATATTGTCCTGAGATGTTTACTTCGTAAATTAAAAACGCAACTCCTTCCGTCGCATAATTATTAGTGCCCCACAATCTTTCGTTGACATTTTCATTTTGATCTAAGGCAGGGACCTCATGAATTGTAATGACGTCCCATGCATTTCAAAATGAGATTTTTGTATTATTATTATTCTTTTTTTATTTTATTATTCTGCCTCGCCTCCTTTAAAATCTGGCAATTCGTAAGTGCATTTTCCACCAGATTCTCCTGATTTGTGTAAGACCTGTTTAACTTTGCAGTCATACTGCTGCTGATTTGTAATTATTATTATTAAAATTATATTTACTATAAATCATTATGCTGGATTGTATTCTCCTTGAATTCCTGAATGGTCACAACAGTCAAATGTACCAGATATAGGTATACTTTTGACAGCCCCGGATTGCATTAGAAGTTAGATATTGCCTTTAAAGCTGAAGCAGCAAATGATGCTTGGCCCTCAACTGAGCATCAATTTGCTGACATTATCCCTCGAGGCTACGTTTAAATTACCTCCAACCATTTATTCTTCGAGGGTAGGTTTAAATGACCTCCAACCATTTATTCTTCGAGGGTAGGTTTAAATTACCTCCAACCATTTATTCTTCGAGGGTAGGTTTAAATGACCTCCAACCATTTATTCTTCGAGGGTAGGTTTAAATGACCTCCAACCATTTATTCTTCGAGGGTAGGATTAAATGACCTCCAACCATTTATTCTTCGAGGGTAGGATTAAATTACCTTCAACCATTTATTCTTTGAGGGTAGGTTTAAATGACCTCCAACCATTTATTCTTCGAGGGTAGGTTTAAATGACCTCCAACCATTTATTCTAAGAGGGTAGGTTTAAATTACCTCCAACCATTTATTCTTCGAGGGTAGGTTTAAATGACCTCCAACCATTTATTCTAAGAGGGTAGGTTTAAATGACCTCCAACCATTTATTCTAAGAGGGTAGGATTAAATGACCTCCAACCATTTATTCTAAGAGGGTAGGTTTAAATTACCTCCAACCATTTATTCTAAGAGGGTAGGTTTAAATGACCTCCAACCATTTATTCTTCGAGGGTAGGTTTAAATGACCCCCAACCATTTATTCTTCGAGGGTAGGTTTAAATGACCTCCAACCATTTATTCTTCGAGGGTAGGTTTAAATGACCTCCAACCATTTATTCTAAGAGGGTAGGATTAAATGACCTCCAACCATTTATTCTTCGAGGGTAGGATTAAATTACCTCCAACTATTTATTCTTCGAGGGTAGGTTTAAATGACCTCCAACCATTTATTCTTCGAGGGTAGGTTTAAATGACCTCCAACCATTTATTCTTCGAGGGTAGGATTAAATGACCTTCAACCATTTATTCTTCGAGGGTAGGTTTAAATGACCTCCAACCATTTATTCTAAGAGGGTAGGTTTAAATGACCTCCAACCATTTATTCTAAGAGGGTAGGTTTAAATGACCTCCAACCATTTATTCTAAGAGGGTAGGTTTAAATGACCTCCAACCATTTATTCTAAGAGGGTAGGTTTAAATGACCTCCAACCATTTATTCTAAGAGGGTAGGTTTAAATGACCTCCAACCATTTATTCTAAGAGGGTAGGATTAAATCACCTCCAACCATTTATTCTTCGAGGGTAGGATTAAATTACCTCCAACCAGAGGGAAGCTGCCATGAGTACTTCCGGGTGGCGCAGTGGTCTAGGGCACTGCATCGCAGTGCTAGCTGCGCCACCAGAGTCTCTGGGTTCGCGCCCAGGCTGGGCTGGGTTAGCGCCCAGGCTCTGTCGCAGCCGGCCGCAACCGGGAGGTCCGTGGGGCGACGCACAATTGGCATAGCGTCGTCCGGGTTAGGGAGGGTTTGGCCGGTAGGGATATCCTTGTCTCAGTATGTAAAATGTAATGAAATGTAAAAAAAATTTAAAAAATCAATAATAATAAAATGTATGCACTCTACTGTAAGTCGCTCTGGATAAGAGCGGCTACTAAAATGTAAATGTAAAATGTACTTGATCTGTGTTATTTTCAATCCTCTGCCTATATTCCATTGACTTCATTTTTGATTCCAGACTGAAAGATCATAAAAGGGAAACGGATGAAAGACCAAGCCTGACAAAAGCACTGATTGTGACACCTGCCAAGAACACCCAGTATTTGTCTTTTATCCAACTCCTTTTGGAACTGATCATGTCTATCCACTGCTGCATGTGGACTATGGACCCAGTAGTACTATTCTGTAGTCTTGTACTTGTTCCATTGGACTTCTAGGTGATTACTGCTATATGCTTCAGTTCTATAATTAATGAGGAATTACGGAATGTTTCTGTTTTTTCTAAAATAATTCAACACAATTGGTCGCTACCTGGAACCATGGTGACGTTGTTGTTGTTGTTGTCAATTAATCTCAGAAAACACTGAAGTGTTATTTACTATAAGGTTATTAGGTCATTACCGTTTTAATAAGTCGTTATTAAGTAACGTTAGTGGTCTGTAAAATAAAGTGTTACTGAAATTACCCTTATTAACTGACTCATAATGCATAAGCATTTAAGACAATTTACACAGACGTTAAAAAAACCAAAACATAAATAATTTGAATGATTTATTCAACACTGTGTTCATTTATGACACTAGTGTGGGAATGTTTGCCAGAGAATATTAGTTCTATGTCAAAATAAGTCACAACCATGAATCCTGAAGGCCATAAATGTAAGACCAGTGTTACCATGAATCCTGAAGGACATAAATATCAGACCAGTGTTACCATGAATCCTGAAGGCCATAAATGTAAGACCAGTGTTACCATGAATCCTGAAGGACATAAATATCAGACCAGTGTTACCATGAATCCTGAAGGCCATAAGTGTAAGACCAGTGTTACCATGAATCCTGAAGGACATAAATATCAGACCAGTGTTACCATGAATCCTGAAGGACATAAATATAAGACCAGTGTTACCATGAATCCTGAAGGCCATAAGTGTAAGACCAGTGTTACCATGAATCCTGAAGGACATAAATATCAGACCAGTGTTACCATGAATCCTGAAGGACATAAATATCAGACAAGTGTTACCATGAATCCTGAATATTATATCTTTTTTTGTTTTTCACCACCCACTCCTCTGGTTTATCATGTGGCTGTTTCTCTTCCATGGTTTATCATGTGGCTGTTTCTCTCCCCTGGTTTCTCATGTGGCTGTTTCTCTCCCCTGGTTTATCATGTGGCTGTTTCTCTCCTCTGGTTTATCATCTGGCTGTTTCTCTCCTCTGGTTTATCATGTGGCTGTTTCTCTCCCCTGGTTTATCATGTGGCTGTTTCTCTCCTCTGGTTTATCATGTGGCTGTTTCTCTCCCCTGGTTTATCATGTGGCTGTTTCTCTCCTCTGGTTTATCATCTGGCTGTTTCTCTCCCCTGGTTTATCATGTGGCTGTTTCTCTCCCCTGGTTTATCATGTGGCTGTTTCTCTCCCCTGGTTTCTCACGTGGCTGTTTCTCTCCTCTGGTTTATCATGTGGCTGTTTCTCTCCCCTGGTTTATCATGTGGCTGTTTCTCTCCTCTGGTTTATCATGTGGCTGTTTCTCTCCTCTGGTTTATCATGTGGCTGTTTCTCTCCCCTGGTTTATCATGTGGCTGTTTCTCTCCTCTGGTTTATCATGTGGCTGTTTCTCTCCTCTGGTTTATCATTTGGCTGTTTCTCTCCTCTGGTTTATCATTTGGCTGTTTCTCTCCCCTGGTTTATCATCTGGCTGTTTCTCTCCTCTGGTTTATCATTTGGCTGTTTCTCTCCTCTGGTTTATCATTTGGCTGTTTCTCATGTGGCTGTTTCTCTCCCCTGGTTTATCATCTGGCTGTTTCTCTCCTCTGGTTTATCATTTGGCTGTTTCTCTCCTCTGGTTTATCATTTGGCTGTTTCTCATGTGGCTGTTTCTCTCCCCTGGTTTATCATCTGGCTGTTTCTCTCCCCTGGTTTATCATCTGGCTGTTTCTCTCCCCTGGTTTATCATGTGGCTGTTTCTCTCCCCTGGTTTCTCATGTGGCTGTTTCTCTCCCCTGGTTTATCATGTGGCTGTTTCTCTCCCCTGGTTTATCATCTGGCTGTTTCTCTCCCCTGGTTTATCATCTGGCTGTTTCTCTCCTCTGGTTTATCATGTGGCTGTTTCTCTCCCCTGGTTTCTCATGTGGCTGTTTCTCTCCCCTGGTTTATCATGTGGCTGTTTCTCTCCTCTGGTTTATCATGTGGCTGTTTCTCTCCCCTGGTTTATCATGTGGCTGTTTCCTCTGGATTCTCATGTGGCTGTTTCTCTCCCCTGGTTTATCATGTGGCTGTTTCTCTTCCATGGTTTATCATGTGGCTGTTTCTCTCCCCTGGTTTCTCATGTGGCTGTTTCTCTTCCATGGTTTATCACGTGGCTGTTTCTCTCCCCTGGTTTCTCACGTGGCTGTTTCTCTCCCCTGGTTTATCATGTGGCTGTTTCTCTCCCCTGGTTTCTCATGTGGCTGTTTCTCTCCCCTGGTTTATCATGTGGCTGTTTCTCTCCCCTGGTTTCTCATGTGGCTGTTTCTCTCCCCTGGTTTATCATGTGGCTGTTTCTCTCCCCTGGTTTATCATCTGGCTGTTTCTCTCCCCTGGTTTATCATGTGGCTGTTTCTCTCCCCTGGTTTATCATCTGGCTGTTTCTCTCCCCTGGTTTCTCATGTGGCTGTTTCTCTGCCCTGGTTTCTCATGTGGCTGTTTCTCTCCCCTGGTTTATCATGTGGCTGTTTCCTCCGGTTTATCATGTGGCTGTTTCTCTCCCCTGGTTTATCATGTGGCTGTTTCTCTCCTCTGGTTTATCATGTGGCTGTTTCTCTCCCCTGGTTTATCGTGTGGCTGTTTCCTCTGGATTCTCATGTGGCTGTTTCTCTCCCCTGGTTTATCATGTGGCTGTTTCCTCTGGATTCTCATGTGGCTGTTTCTCTCCCCTGGTTTATCATGTGGCTGTTTCTCTTCCATGGTTTATCATGTGGCTGTTTCTCTCCCCTGGTTTCTCATGTGGCTGTTTCTCTCCCCTGGTTTCTCATGTGGCTGTTTCTCTCCCCTGGTTTATCATGTGGCTGTTTCTCTCCCCTGGTTTATCATGTGGCTGTTTCTCTCCCCTGGTTTATCATGTGGCTGTTTCTCTCCCCTGGTTTATCATGTGGCTGTTTCTCTCCCCTGGTTTATCATGTGGCTGTTTCTCTCCCCTGGTTTCTCATGTGGCTGTTTCTCTCCCCTGGTTTATCATGTGGCTGTTTCTCTCCCCTGGTTTATCATGTGGCTGTTTCTCTCCCCTGGTTTCTCATGTGGCTGTTTCTCTCCCCTGGTTTATCATGTGGCTGTTTCTCTTCCATGGTTTATCATGTGGCTGTTTCTCTCCCCTGGTTTCTCACGTGGCTGTTTCTCTCCCCTGGTTTATCATGTGGCTGTTTCTCTCCCCTGGTTTCTCATGTGGCTGTTTCTCTCCCCTGGTTTATCATGTGGCTGTTTCTCTCCCCTGGTTTATCATGTGGCTGTTTCTCTCCTCTGGTTAATCATGTGGCTGTTTCTCTCCTCTGGTTTATCATGTGGCTGTTTCTCTCCTCTGGTTTATCATGTGGCTGTTTCTCTCCTCTGGTTAATCATGTGGCTGTTTCTCTCCTCTGGTTTATCATGTGGCTGTTTTCTCTGGATTCTCATGTGGCTGTTTCTCTCCCCTGGTTTATCATGTGGCTGTTTCTCTCCGCTGGTTTATCATGTGGCTGTTTCTCTCCGCTGGTTTCTCATGTGGCTGTTTCTCTCCCCTGGTTTATCATGTGGCTGTTTCTCTCCGCTGGTTTCTCATGTGGCTGTTTCTCTCCCCTGGTTTATCATGTGGCTGTTTCTCTCCCCTGGTTTCTGATTTGGCTGTTTTTTTCGCAATGGCATGCTAACAGCATGTTTGATGGTACCAGGTGGGTGCTCCTTGTTCGGCAATGGAAGACCAATACCTACGGAGGAGAGTGTCCTATGGAGGAACTGACCGTCGGAGAAGTAGATTCAGTGCACTGATGAAGCGCTCCGGGCTTGTATGTCAGACTGTCTCTGGCTGTGCCATCGATGCCCCCTCCCTCCACCGACGCTACACTGCCTTTCCAATCCAATCTGCCTCAACTCCAAGCCTTTCATCCCAAGCCAAATAGACATTTAATCTCCATTTGTTGTTTGTTGATTTAGCTTTTTAAAATGTAACCTTTATTTAACTAGGCAAGTCAGTTAAGAACAAATTCTTATTTATAATGACGGCCTACCGGGGAACAGTGGGTTAACTGCCTTGTTCAGGGGTAGAATGACATATTTTTTTACCTTATCAGCTCGGTGATTTGATCCAGCAACCTTTCGATTACTGGCCCACCTGCCGCCCCAATGCACCTTCAGATTATTTTCTGTAATGAAATACAAGTTAAAAGGTCCAATGCAGTTTTTTTTTATATCTCAATAATTTCTGGGTAACAATTAAGTCCCTTACTGTGATTGTTTCAATTAAAATTGTCACGCCCTGACCTTAGAGAGCTTTTTATGTCTCTATTTTGGTTTGGTCAGGGTGTGATTTTGGTGGGCATTCTATGTTCTTTTTTCTATGTTTTGTATTTCTTTGTTTTGGCCGGGTATGGTTCTCAATCAGGGACAGCTGACTATCGTTGTCTCTGATTGGGAACCATACTTAGGTAGCTTTTCCCCACCGATGCTTTGTGGGTAGTTATTTTCTGTTTTGTGTTTCTGCACCTGACAGGACTGTTTTGGTTTTGTTCATTCTCTTTGTTATTTTGTTATAGTGTTCAGTCTAAAATAAAGCATGAACACTTACCATGCTGCGCTTTGGTCCGATTATTCCTCACCCGACGACGACACCCGTTACAAAAATGGGCAAAAAGAAACAGCTTCTTAGCAAATTTCTCAAGCAAGAATCTATTTAGGACTGTGTCAGTGGTGAGGGGAAAACTGAAAACTAGCTGTTATTGGCAGAGAGGTTTGGAACTCTTTTTCTTATTGGACTATTCATTAATTTACCTCCTGGTGATGTCATCACACAGGCCAAAACTCCATCCCACCAAAACAGGCAGAAATTTCAGGTGGTCTTTTCAAACAGCTCTTACACTAAAATGACATTATCATCATTTTCACAATTTCACAGTATTATTCCAAACTTACATTGTGGAAATATATATAAAACACAGGACATTATTGATTACGGTATTGAATGCACTGGTCCTTTAACTAAATTATTTTTATTAAAACAACATTGTTTATTAGTATCATATCCAGCTGCCACAGATGTGATTGGCCAGTAGTTAGGGAGCTTAATGAAGCTCTATTGGCATTTCCAGTTTTTGATGGAATTGACAGATTTTTGTATTTGTCAGTAGTGGTAACTTAAAGGGAAATTTCATATTCATTATCTCCAGCAGCACCATCGCAAAATCAACGTACAGTGCCAGTCAAAAGTTTGGACACACCTACTCATTCCAGGGTTTTTCTTTTCTTTTTACTGTATTCTACAATGTAGAAAATAGTAAAAATAAAGAAAAACCCTTGAATGAGTAGGTGTGTCCAAACTTTTGACTGGTACTGTACGTGGAAATGGCACGTTTCTATGTTTTGTAGTAAAAAAAAATGTTTCCAATGACATCATCAACCATTTAGTGATTTTTTTTATTTTAAATGCACACTGACGATGTCAACTGAAACACTTATCTTCCCATATCTTTTTTTTTTTATCTACAAAACATAGAAACACGCCATTTTCACATCATGTTGATGTTCGGGTGGTGCTGCAGATCATGAAAATGAAGTAGAACATTTTTTGAAATAAATTGGAGTTACGCAATGATAGTGTGTGGTCCTTTTACTACGACTCGGTAAACCATGCAGTTTATTAATCTACAGATGAAATAAATGATGATGAATTTCACAGGGTGGGGAAAGTACACGGTGATGAGCTTGATGCTCTTTTACAATAAATATCGGAAGGTTCTGGTGACATGATACTTGGCTGCCGTTTGACAAATAAAAATCATCTTATCCATAATAATCTCATCATGTTGCCTATACCCGCACTACACTATGATGTTGGCATAGAGCACAGAGCCAAGACCAGAGTGGGCACATTCGCTATATAACGCAACATTTTTAGTGACAGAAACCATAAGTGAAGTGGAAAATGCGATGGAAACCCATTTTAACTTGTAATTTTTATCCGGTACATGGAAATGGAAATGCAAAAGTTTAGTTTTTTTATGTGCACTACGTCATCACGCACATTTCATGGAAGCACATCTCTGGTGGAAAAATGCATGTCTATTTTTTTATGTGGATTTTACAATATTTGCTTCTTTTTTTTTTGCCAATTGGACGGAAACCTAGCTATGGCACTAATAGGCTTTGTACTTTCTTTTCACCCCATCTGCATCCAGATAGAATGCCAGATTTAATTATCGTGTTGTGTCCCCTCTCATGTGTATTGTCCAGCAGTATTTTCCCTTAGTCTCTACATAAAGCTTTGAAGTATATTTCTCTCCTCCTGGAAGTCGAGGGGAAAATGCATGACCTAAATTCCAAACTGTGTTTTAAAAATAATTTGCCTCTTCTCTAAAACTTTAAAAGAGGCATGCATCAAACGTTTGTGCTATTACATCCTGTTAGATCACTCATTGGGTTTAGTGAAAACACAAATTTGGATTAAAAGATTTGGATCTCAAGTATTTTTGCTATTTTAAATAATTGAGATTTACCACATTAACACTTTCCTGGGAGTTGCTTCTTATGAAATGTGGTTGAAAACATAAAGGTTCAACAAAAGTTTGAAAACCTAAATAATAGAACCATATTTTTTTTTGCATTGTGGTATTTCTTTTTTGTGGTGTCATAGACTTCAAAATGAACAGTTCTTCTGTAGAAATTTCGACATGTCAACTTTCGTTAGCAGAATGTGTCATCTCTCCTGGCTAATTGCATCACCTGCAGTTGAGAAACAGGGAAGGTGAAGACACTCAAGTGCATGTCGAAGAGCTCTGACAAGATGGGAAGGGTACATGCCGTGTCTCTCTTCTCCCACCACCAGGGTACTGGGTCTTGAGGTGTCAGAAGTGAAGGCTTCTGTATAACTGCATCTTGTTGTGAACTCATTGAATGATGGCTATACAGGGTGGCTCTGTGTTGTTTTCTTGAGTTAATTTTCCGCGTTTTCAAAGAGCTCCTCTAAGGCGGACATCTTGGTCTTCTTGTGACGTTCTTGGGAAGTCTTCACAAGAGAAAAAGATGGTGCTTTGTGCTTAAACAAAAATGGTGCTTAAACAAGCATTGTTTTAATTCACACGTATTGTTTAGTTGTACCTGAATTACTTCTGATCAATGCCAATAGTAAAATGGAGCCGGAGAGGATTGCTGATGTTTCATGTGCTCCTAACCAACTGTGTTATTTGTTCATTTTTTTTGTATTGTTTGTAACTTATGTTGTACATACTGTTGTTATTACCGTCTCTTATGACCGACAATAACTTCTGGACATCAGAACAGTGATTACTCACCACGAACTGGTAGAAGCTTTTCCTTTAACGAGTCCGACGTGAAGGATATACTGCTTTCCCAGGAACGGGCCCAAATCCCCGTCATTTGCGTGAAGAGAAGACGGAGAAAAAGGCGGTGGAGGTCGGGATGCGTTCTGAGAATTAGTAGGTGAGCGAGTAAACCCCCACTGCCATCTGTTCTATTGGCAAACATGCAATCATTGGAAAATAAAATCGATGTCCTACGAGCAAGATTAAACTACCAAAGGGACATTAAAAACTGTAATATCTTATGTTTCACCGAGTAGTGGCTGAACGAGGAGACAAACCAGAGGAGAAAAAAACTCTAGACCACATTTACTCCACACACAGAGATACGTACAAAGCTCTCCCACGCCCTCCATTTGGCAAATCTGACCATAATTCTATCCTCTTGATTCCTGCTTACAAGCAAACATTAAAGCAGGAAGTACCAGTGACTCAGTCAATGAAAAGTGGTCAGATGAAGCAGATGCTAAGCTATAGGACTGTTTTGCTAGCACAGACTGGAATAAGTTCTGAGATTCTTCCGGAGGCATTGAGGAGTACACAACATCAGTCATTCGCTTCATCAATAAGTGCATTGATGACGTCGGCCCCACAGTGACTGTACGTACATACCACAACCAGAAGCCATGGATTACAAGCAACATCTGCACTGAGCTAAAAGGTAGAGCTGCCGCTTTCAAGGAGCGGGACTCTAACACGGAAGCTTATAAGAAATCCTGCTATGCCCTCTGATGAACCATCAAACAGGCAAAGCGTCAATACAGGACTAAGATTGAATCGTACTACACTGACTCCGACACTCGTCGGATGTGGCAGGGCTTGCAAACTACAGACTACAAATCGAAGCACAGCCGAGAGCTGCCCAGTGACACGAGCCTACCAGACAAGCCCAATTACTTCTGTGCTCACTTCGAGGCAAGTAACACTGAAACATGCATGAGAGCATCAGCTGTTCTGGACGACTGTGTGATCACGCTCTCCGCAGCCGATGTGAGTAAGACCTTTAAACAGGTCAACATTCACAAGGCCGCAGGGCCAGATGGATTACCAGGACGTGTACTCCGAGCATGCGCTGACCAACTGGCAAATGTCTTCACTGACATTTTCAACCTCTCCCTTTCTGAGTCTGTAATACCAACATGTTTTAAGCAGACCACCATAGTCCCTGTGCCCAAGAACACTAAGGTAACCTGCCTAAATGACTACCGACCCGTAGCACTCACATCTGTGGCCATGAAGTACTTTGAAAGGCTGGTCATGGCTCACATCATCACCATTATCCCAGAAACCCTAGACCCACTCCAATTTGCAAACCGCCCTAACAGATGATGCAATCTCTATTGCACTTCACACTGCCCTTTCCCACCTGGACAGAAGGAATACCTGTGAGAATGCTATTCATTGACTACAGCTCAGCGTTCAACACCATCGTGCCCTCAAAGCTCATCACTAAGCTAAGGACCCTGGGACTAAACACCTCCCTCTGCAACTGGATCCTGGGCTTCCTGACGGGCTGCCCCCAGGTGGTAAGGGTAGGTAACAACATATCCGTCACGCTGATCCTCAACACGGGGGCCCATCAGGGGTGAGTGCTCATTCCCCTCCTGTACTCCCTGTTCACTCATGACTGCACGGCCAGGCACGTCTCCAACACCCTCATTAATTTTGCCGATGACACAACAGCCTTATCACCGACAACGACGAGACAACCTATAGGGAAGAGGTCAGAGACCTGGCCGTGCGGTGCCAGGACAACAACCTATCCCATAGCGTGATCAAGACAAAGGAGATGATTGTGGACTACAGGAAAAGGAGCACGCCCCTATTCTCATCGTCAGGGCTGTAGTGGAGCAGGTTGAGAGCTTCAAGTTCCTTGGTGTCCACATCAACAACAAACTAACATGGTCCAAGCACACCAAGACAGTTGTGAAGAGGGCACAACAAAACCTATTCCCCCTATTCACCATCAAGAGCATCCTGACTGGTTGCATCACTGCCTGGTAAGGCAACTGCTCGGCCTCCGACCGCAAGGCACTACAGAGGGTAGTGCGTATGGCCCAGTACATCACTGTGTCTAAGCTTCCTGCCATCCAGGACCTCTATACCAGGCGGTGTCAGAGGAAAGCCCTAAAAAAAATTCAAAGACTCCAGCCACCCTAGCCATAGACTGTTCTCTCTGCTACTGCATGGCAAGCGGTACCGGAGTGCCAATTCTAGGTTCAAGAGGCTTCTAAACAGCTTCTACCCCCAAGCCATAAGACCCCTGATCAAATGGCTACCCAGACTGTTTGATTTGCCCCACCCCCCACCCCCTCTTTTAAACTGCTGCTACTCTCTGTTATTATCTATGCATAGTCGCTTTAATAACTCTACCTACATCTACATATTACCTCAATTACCGGTGCCCCCGCACATTGACTCTGTACCGATACCCCCTTTATATAGCCTCACTATTGTTATTTTACTGCTGCTCTTTAATTATTTGTTACTTTTATTTCTTATTCTTATTTTATTTCATGTCATTTTTTTTTCATTTTTTTATTTATTTTAACTGCATTACTAGTTAGGGGCTTGTAAAGTAAGCATTTCACTGTCAGGTCTACAGTGTTGTATTCGGGCATCATGTGACAAATATCATTTCATTTGATAATACCTGAGTGCTTTAGTAAAAAAAAAAAAAAAAATTAAATAAAAGAGATCATTCTAGAACTCTCAAAAATCCTCCATGCATTATTTCCCCAGCACATTATGCAAAAGCAAGAGATGGAACGGTGAAGAAGGCATAGAAATAAACCATGGAGGATATAATGTGAACAGAAGTAGCGGCACAAAACATTAGAGGGTAAAGACAACAAATCTTAATAATAAAAAAACTGTTTTTTTTTCTCAAAAGTCTTTCTTTGAAGCAGCAGTGTAAATCTGCTCTCTGAGATCCTGTTGTTAGTGAGAGAACTAGGCCACCTTAAGACTGGTTATTTGGACGACCCAATTACCTTAGGAACGGAGGACATGATAAATGCAGCAAAAACAGATGGTCAAACATGCTATTGGGTTTTACTCTCAGACCCTCAGGTTTTGGATGATAAGATCAGTTGCTATACATTCAATTATTTTAATTCGTCTCAGGCCGGGATTCAAACCATCAAAGATTAGCAACATCTCACCGCATGGCGATCGAGATTTAGAATGTTTACGTCCTGTTGTGGTGTAAACACAGTAGAGCGGACAAATCCACAGTCTACGTCCCAGTAACTCAGGCAGGTAAAATCCTATTTGTTTTTCTATGTGTCAACAGACAAAAGCTGGAATTGCCCTGCTGTATAACAAGGAGACCAGTAATAGTTATGATGTTCATCTGAAGCTGACAAAAGAGGTGTTGACCATACAGAAGCTGGATGTGGTTTGCACGAGAGGGGGTGACCCACAATTAAATGTAAGTACTTAAGATCTACCTTGACATTAGGAGGTCGCATGGATGTCATAGTGGGCTTTCCTATACTTGGATTAACCAGGCACACGTAACTAACCCTTTAAACTCAAACTGGTATTTGTGTGTGAATATATTTGTGCTCCTGTTACTCAGCGTTCATTGAAGGTGACCTGAAGTGACTTCAGTTCCGTTCACATTTAATACCTGATGATGACGACAAACTCAGCTGGCTTTTCACTTCCTGATACTGATGTCAGAGCTCACGATAGCTTTAGTTGGATGTAATTGGGGACAGGAGAAGATCTGACTCACATTTAGCTTTAGTATGGTCGTTAATTGTATAGCATACATACTGTACCGAAAATCTATAGTAATGGAAGTATCTTTTTTATGTGTTACCATGGAGGCATTCTGTATCTGTCCATGTTATGGTTTTGATAGTGAGGATAATTGGAGGATGCACACCCAGGTGTTATGCTCCAACCTTGTTTCAACATTTCAAGATTATTTTACCAAGGTCAATTCCCATTTTTTAAAGCACAGAACTGTCGTTCTCCGAAGGCAGGCTGCTGGAGGTCTGGGTCTAAGCATCAAAGTAAGTGTTACATTTTCATCAATCGAACATCTAAAGGCTATTGGACCTTTTATAAGAGATACTGGACTCTGTTTTAACAAACATTAACGCAATGGTAAATCTAAGCGCAGGTTAGGTAGTCAGACATATATTTTTTTGCTATTTTCACTATTACAAATTATCAGCTGACTTGCTGGCGTTGGCGCGAAAGAGCTGGATTTGGATGAATATACAAGTTGCGGGTGTGTTGAGGCTTGGCCCCTCACTGGCCAATCAGAACGTGCTCCATGGTGAAATATGTGGTTGCTTCAAGTTGTGTATTTATGGTCTTTTATGCGTTGCCTTGGAAACAACTCCAATTCCAATGTTAGTCCATTATAGTTTGTTAAATGGCTTTACTGAAACGAAATAACAAAATGTAGACCTATCTTTGTTAAACATGTTAACTTGAACCCATTTGCAGTCCACATTGTTCTAAGTAATTGCATGTTTTCAATAGCATTCACACTGATATAGAGGCTAGGCCTACTGTAAATTACATTATGGATGAGAATGGACATGCCAAACATTGTCAATAAGCAAGATGAAATTCATTATTGATAAGGCCTAACAAGAGAACAAATAATTCTAATCAAATTCTAAACAAAACGAAACAACAACCTGTTTTAAATAGGCTATGTCACACTTTTACAGGCACCATCATTTCTCCCTGTGGACATATAATATTAAAATGACCCAGTCTATGGAGGGTTTTACGCACGTCCAAAACAGGACCTTCAGGTATAAAATAATGTCTACAATAAATATATTAAAAAGGAATGTCGGCTCACTGTTTTCCTCCTCTCAAACTTTATATTTTAATAAAACTTTGGTGATTAAGATTTATTTCCAAGCGGTCTCAGGAGCCAAACCGTTTATCGACAGTCTTGACTACTTTGGGATTGCATTGGGCAGAACAAACAAAAAATAATCCTTCATTGAGAGGAGGGGAGTCTATGCTTGGTTTTCAATCAAATAAAACAAAATGGGGAAAAAGTTTAGTTTTTTATGTTTCTAAATACGAAGTATAAAGGCACCAAAAGCACGTTAGGCTTCTCTTGTTCCATGCCCATATGGGCAGTGTGCATCACGGCTGGATAGGCTGTGTTTCAGCTGTCAGAATTCATGACATAATCAACTGTGTTACCACTAAAACCAGCTTTAGATTGGTCTTAAATATCCGTCTCAGAGCTGCCTGAAATTAGCACTTTGGATCATGTTTTTAAGGACAAACCTCAAATATTTCCAACCCTCCCATCTGAGCTCAAGTGAGCTGATATAAGACAGGTAATTTGCCAAACCTGGTTTTTACATGACGAAATTGCTAACTAACGTGCGTTTGATACTAGCGTCGCCTTTGTTATTATGGGGTATTGTGTGTAGATTGAAAAAACGATTTAATCCATTTTAGAATAAGGCTGTAACGTAACCAAATGTGGAAAAAGTCAAGGGGTCTGAATACTTTCTAAATGCACTATATATATATATAGATAGATATATATATATAAATGTTACACATGTTACACATTTAAAAATGATCTTTCTCTTGTGTCTCCCAGGGGGGTGCTGAGCATAAAGTGCCTGTGGTCATTTCAAAGATGTTTAAAGATCAAGTAGGTAAGGCAGTATTGAACATTTCTACCAGTGATGTGGACTGAAATATCTGACAGTGATGTGGACTGAAACATCTGACAGTGATGTGGACTGAAACATCTGACAGTGATGTGGACTGAAATATCTGACAGTGATGTGGACTGAAACATCTGACAGTGATGTGGCCTGAAACATCTGACAGTGATGTGGCCTGAATCATCTAACAGTGATGTGGACTGAAACATCTGACAGTGATGTGGACTGAATCATCTGACAGTGATGTGGACTGAATCATCTGACAGTGATGTGGACTGAATCTTCTGACAGTGATGTGGACTGAAACATCTGACAGTGATGTGGACTGAAACATCTGACAGTGATGTGGACTGAAACATCTGACAGTGATGTGGACTGAATCATCTGACAGTGATGTGGACTGAAACATCTGACAGTGATGTGGACTGAATCTTCTGACAGTGATGTGGACTGAATCATCTGACAGTGATGTGGACTGAATCATCTGACATGTTTAGTAATGTTATGAACGATACCAATATACAACACTTTATGTTATGTTCCCCTCATGTTTATACGTTTTTATGTCAGGTAATTATTGTATTACTACATTGGTAACTAGAATACAGTTGCTCTACTGTACTTGGAAATCTGCTGACAAGGTATATAAAACAATGGTTTAATTGTAACGAATAGGAACTAGACCCATTCTGTTAGAGCCTCCCACTGCTCAGGATAACCCTGAGATTGAACCCTAAAATAGAAGGGCATCTTCTCTTTTACCACATCCCCCAATTCCTTTCTGGTAGTGAAAGCAGAAAAGCATGCCTCTAATAAGCCAGAGAGGAACGTGCTTCTAGTCACCCAGAGAGGAACATGCTTCTAGTAACCCAGAGAGGAACATGCTTCTAGTAACCCAGAGAGGAACATGCCTCAGAGAGGAAAGTTCATATTCTTCTAGTCACCCAGAGAGGAACATGCTTCTAGTCACCCAGAGAGGAACATGCTTCTAGTCACCCAGAGAGGGGCATGCTTCTAGTCACCCAGAGAGGAACATGCTTCTAGTCACCCAGAGAGGGACATGCTTCTAGTCACCCAGAGAGGAACATGCTTCTAGTCACCCAGAGAGGAACATGCTTCTAGTCACCCAGAGAGGAAAATGCTTCTAGTCACCCAGAGAGGAACATGCTTCTAGTCACCCAGAGAGGAACATGCTTCTAGTCACCCAGAGAGGGACATGCTTCTAGTCACCCAGAGAGGGACATGCTTCTAGTCACCCAGAGAGGGACATGCTTCTAGTCACCCAGAGAGGAACATGCTTCCAGTCACCCAGAGAGGAACATGCTTCTAGTCACCCAGAGAGGAACATGCTTCTAGTCACCCAGAGAGGAACATGCTTCTAGTCACCCAGAGAGGAGATGCTTCTAGTCACCCAGAGAGGGACATGCTTCTAGTCACCCAGAGAGGAACATGCTTCTAGTCACCCAGAGAGGGACATGCTTCTAGTCACCCAGAGAGGGACATGCTTCTAGTCACCCAGAGAGGGACATGCTTCTAGTCACCCAGAGAGGAACATGCTTCTAGTAACCCAGAGAGGAACATGCTTCTAGTCACCCAGAGAGGAACATGCTTCTAGTAACCCAGAGAGGAACATGCTTCTAGTCACCCAGAGAGGAACATGCTTCTAGTCACCCAGAGAGGAACATGCTTCTAGTCACCCAGAGAGGAACATGCTTCTAGTCACCCAGAGAGGGACATGCTTCTAGTCACCCAGAGAGGAACATGCTTCTAGTCACCCAGAGAGGGACATGCTTCTAGTCACCCAGAGAGGGACATGCTTCTAGTCACCCAGAGAGGGACATGCTTCTAGTCACCCAGAGAGGGACATGCTTCTAGTCACCCAGAGAGGGGCATGCTTCTAGTCACCCAGAGAGGAACATGCTTCTAGTCACCCAAAGAGGAACATGCTTCTAGTCACCCAGAGAGGGACATGCTTCTAGTCACCCAGAGAGGAACATGCTTCTAGTCACCCAGAGAGGAACATGCTTCTAGTCACCCAGAGAGGGACATGCTTCTAGTCACCCAGAGAGGAACATGCTTCTAGTCACCCAGAGAGGGACATGCTTCTAGTCACCCAGAGAGGGACATGCTTCTAGTCACCCAGAGAGGGACATGCTTCTAGTCACCCAGAGAGGGACATGCTTCTAGTCACCCAGAGAGGGGCATGCTTCTAGTCACCCAGAGAGGAACATGCTTCTAGTCACCCAAAGAGGAACATGCTTCTAGTCACCCAGAGAGGGACATGCTTCTAGTCACCCAGAGAGGAACATGCTTCTAGTCACCCAGAGAGGAACATGCTTCTAGTCACCCAGAGAGAAACATGCTTCTAGTCACCCAGAGAGAAACATGCTTCTAGTCACCCAGAGAGGAACATGCTTCTAGTCACCCAGAGAGAAACATGCTTCTAGTCACCTAGAGAGGAACATGCTTCTAGTAACCCAGAGAGGAACATGCTTCTAGTCACCCAGAGAGAAACATGCTTCTAGTCACCCAGAGAGGAAAATGCTTCTAGTCACCCAGAGAGGAAAATGCTTCTAGTCACCCAGAGAGAAACATGCTTCTAGTCACCCAGATAGGAACATGCTTCTAGTCACCCAGAGAGGAACATGCTTCTAGTCACCCAGGTAGGAACATGCTTCTAGTCACCCAGATAGGAACATGCTTCTAGTCACCCAGAGAGAAACATGCTTCTAGTCACCCAGATAGGAACATGCTTCTAGTCACCCAGAGAGGAAAATGCTTCTAGTCACCCAGAGAGAAACATGCTTCTAGTCACCCAGATAGGAACATGCTTCTAGTCACCTAGAGAGAAACATGCTTCTAGTCACCCAGATAGGAACATGCTTCTAGTCACCCAGAGAGAAACATGCTTCTAGTCACCCAGAGAGGAACATGCTTCTAGTCACCCAGATAGGAACATGCTTCTAGTCACCCAGAGAGAAACATGCTTCTAGTCACCCAGAGAGGAACATGCTTCTAGTCACCCAGATAGGAACATGCTTCTAGTCACCCAGAGAGAAACATGCTTCTAGTCACCCAGATAGGAACATGCTTCTAGTAACCCAGAGAGGAACATGCTTCTAGTAACCCAGATAGGAACATGCTTCTAGTCACCCAGAGAGAAACATGCTTCTAGTCACCCAGAGAGGGACATGCTTCTAGTCACCCAGATAGGAACATGCTTCTAGTCACCCAGAGAGAAACATGCTTCTAGTCACCCAGAGAGGAACATGCTTCTAGTCACCCAGATAGGAACATGCTTCTAGTCACCCAGAGAGAAACATGCTTCTAGTCACCCAGATAGGAACATGCTTCTAGTCACCCAGATAGGAACATGCTTCTAGTAACCCAGAGAGGAACATGCTTCTAGTAACCCAGAGAGAGACATGCTTCTAGTCACCCAGAGAGGAACATGCTTCTAGTAACCCAGAGAGGGACATGCTTCTAGTCACCCAGAGAGGAACATGCTTCTAGTAACCCAGAGAGGAACATGCTTCTAGTCACCCAGAGAGGAACATGCTTCTAGTCACCCAGAGAGGAACATGCTTCTAGTAACCCAGAGAGGAACATACTTCTAGTCACCCAGAGAGGGACATGCTTCTAGTCACCCAGAGAGGAACATGCTTCTAGTAACCCAGAGAGGAACATGCTTCTAGTCACCCAGAGAGGGACATGCTTCTAGTCACCCAGAGAGGAACATGCTTCTAGTCACCCAGAGAGGGACATGCTTCTAGTCACCCAGAGAGGGACATGCTTCTAGTCACCCAGAGAGGGACATGCTTCTAGTCACCCAGAGAGGAACATGCTTCTAGTAACCCAGAGAGGAACATGCTTCTAGTCACCCAGAGAGGAACATGCTTCTAGTAACCCAGAGAGGAACATGCTTCTAGTCACCCAGAGAGGAACATGCTTCTAGTCACCCAGAGAGGAACATGCTTCTAGTCACCCAGAGAGGAACATGCTTCTAGTCACCCAGAGAGGGACATGCTTCTAGTCACCCAGAGAGGAACATGCTTCTAGTCACCCAGAGAGGGACATGCTTCTAGTCACCCAGAGAGGGACATGCTTCTAGTCACCCAGAGAGGGACATGCTTCTAGTCCCCCAGAGAGAGGCATGCTTCTAGTCACCCAGAGAGGAACATGCTTCTAGTCACCCAGAGAGGGACATGCTTCTAGTCACCCAGAGAGGAACATGCTTCTAGTCACCCAGAGAGGAACATGCTTCTAGTCACCCAGAGAGAAACATGCTTCTAGTCACCCAGAGAGAAACATGCTTCTAGTCACCCAGAGAGGAACATGCTTCTAGTCACCCAGAGAGAAACATGCTTCTAGTCACCTATAGAGGAACATGCTTCTAGTAACCCAGAGAGGAACATGCTTCTAGTCACCCAGAGAGAAACATGCCTCTAGTCACCCAGAGAGAAACATGCTTCTAGTCACCCAGAGAGGAAAATGCTTCTAGTCACCCAGAGAGGAAAATGCTTCTAGTCACCCAGAGAGAAACATGCTTCTAGTCACCCAGATAGGAACATGCTTCTAGTCACCCAGAGAGGAACATGCTTCTAGTCACCCAGATAGGAACATGCTTCTAGTCACCCAGATAGGAACATGCTTCTAGTCACCCAGAGAGAAACATGCTTCTAGTCACCCAGATAGGAACATGCTTCTAGTCACCCAGAGAGGAAAATGCTTCTAGTCACCCAGAGAGAAACATGCTTCTAGTCACCCAGATAGGAACATGCTTCTAGTCACCCAGAGAGGGACATGCTTCTAGTCACCCAGAGAGGAACATGCTTCTAGTCACCCAGAGAGGGACATGCTTCTAGTCACCCAGAGAGGGACATGCTTCTAGTCACCCAGAGAGGGACATGCTTCTAGTCACCCAGAGAGGAACATGCTTCTAGTAACCCAGAGAGGAACATGCTTCTAGTCACCCAGAGAGGAACATGCTTCTAGTAACCCAGAGAGGAACATGCTTCTAGTCACCCAGAGAGGAACATGCTTCTAGTCACCCAGAGAGGAACATGCTTCTAGTCACCCAGAGAGGAACATGCTTCTAGTCACCCAGAGAGGGACATGCTTCTAGTCACCCAGAGAGGAACATGCTTCTAGTCACCCAGAGAGGGACATGCTTCTAGTCACCCAGAGAGGAACATGCTTCTAGTCACCCAGAGAGAAACATGCTTCTAGTCACCTATAGAGGAACATGCTTCTAGTAACCCAGAGAGGAACATGCTTCTAGTCACCCAGAGAGAAACATGCCTCTAGTCACCCAGAGAGAAACATGCTTCTAGTCACCCAGAGAGGAAAATGCTTCTAGTCACCCAGAGAGGAAAATGCTTCTAGTCACCCAGAGAGAAACATGCTTCTAGTCACCCAGATAGGAACATGCTTCTAGTCACCCAGAGAGGAACATGCTTCTAGTCACCCAGATAGGAACATGCTTCTAGTCACCCAGATAGGAACATGCTTCTAGTCACCCAGAGAGAAACATGCTTCTAGTCACCCAGATAGGAACATGCTTCTAGTCACCCAGAGAGGAAAATGCTTCTAGTCACCCAGAGAGAAACATGCTTCTAGTCACCCAGATAGGAACATGCTTCTAGTCACCCAGAGAGGGACATGCTTCTAGTCACCCAGAGAGGAACATGCTTCTAGTCACCCAGAGAGGGACATGCTTCTAGTCACCCAGAGAGGGACATGCTTCTAGTCACCCAGAGAGGGACATGCTTCTAGTCACCCAGAGAGGAACATGCTTCTAGTAACCCAGAGAGGAACATGCTTCTAGTCACCCAGAGAGGAACATGCTTCTAGTAACCCAGAGAGGAACATGCTTCTAGTCACCCAGAGAGGAACATGCTTCTAGTCACCCAGAGAGGAACATGCTTCTAGTCACCCAGAGAGGAACATGCTTCTAGTCACCCAGAGAGGGACATGCTTCTAGTCACCCAGAGAGGAACATGCTTCTAGTCACCCAGAGAGGGACATGCTTCTAGTCACCCAGAGAGGGACATGCTTCTAGTCACCCAGAGAGGGACATGCTTCTAGTCACCCAGAGAGGGACATGCTTCTAGTCACCCAGAGAGGGGCATGCTTCTAGTCACCCAGAGAGGAACATGCTTCTAGTCACCCAAAGAGGAACATGCTTCTAGTCACCCAGAGAGGGACATGCTTCTAGTCACCCAGAGAGGAACATGCTTCTAGTCACCCAGAGAGGAACATGCTTCTAGTCACCCAGAGAGAAACATGCTTCTAGTCACCCAGAGAGAAACATGCTTCTAGTCACCCAGAGAGGAACATGCTTCTAGTCACCCAGAGAGAAACATGCTTCTAGTCACCTAGAGAGGAACATGCTTCTAGTAACCCAGAGAGGAACATGCTTCTAGTCACCCAGAGAGAAACATGCTTCTAGTCACCCAGAGAGGAAAATGCTTCTAGTCACCCAGAGAGGAAAATGCTTCTAGTCACCCAGAGAGAAACATGCTTCTAGTCACCCAGATAGGAACATGCTTCTAGTCACCCAGAGAGGAACATGCTTCTAGTCACCCAGGTAGGAACATGCTTCTAGTCACCCAGATAGGAACATGCTTCTAGTCACCCAGAGAGAAACATGCTTCTAGTCACCCAGATAGGAACATGCTTCTAGTCACCCAGAGAGGAAAATGCTTCTAGTCACCCAGAGAGAAACATGCTTCTAGTCACCCAGATAGGAACATGCTTCTAGTCACCTAGAGAGAAACATGCTTCTAGTCACCCAGATAGGAACATGCTTCTAGTCACCCAGAGAGAAACATGCTTCTAGTCACCCAGAGAGGAACATGCTTCTAGTCACCCAGATAGGAACATGCTTCTAGTCACCCAGAGAGAAACATGCTTCTAGTCACCCAGAGAGGAACATGCTTCTAGTCACCCAGATAGGAACATGCTTCTAGTCACCCAGAGAGAAACATGCTTCTAGTCACCCAGATAGGAACATGCTTCTAGTAACCCAGAGAGGAACATGCTTCTAGTAACCCAGATAGGAACATGCTTCTAGTCACCCAGAGAGAAACATGCTTCTAGTCACCCAGAGAGGGACATGCTTCTAGTCACCCAGATAGGAACATGCTTCTAGTCACCCAGAGAGAAACATGCTTCTAGTCACCCAGAGAGGAACATGCTTCTAGTCACCCAGATAGGAACATGCTTCTAGTCACCCAGAGAGAAACATGCTTCTAGTCACCCAGATAGGAACATGCTTCTAGTCACCCAGATAGGAACATGCTTCTAGTAACCCAGAGAGGAACATGCTTCTAGTAACCCAGAGAGGGACATGCTTCTAGTCACCCAGAGAGGAACATGCTTCTAGTAACCCAGAGAGGGACATGCTTCTAGTCACCCAGAGAGGAACATGCTTCTAGTAACCCAGAGAGGAACATGCTTCTAGTCACCCAGAGAGGGACATGCTTCTAGTCACCCAGAGAGGAACATGCTTCTAGTCACCCAGAGAGGGACATGCTTCTAGTCACCCAGAGAGGGACATGCTTCTAGTCACCCAGAGAGGGACATGCTTCTAGTCACCCAGAGAGGAACATGCTTCTAGTAACCCAGAGAGGAACATGCTTCTAGTCACCCAGAGAGGAACATGCTTCTAGTAACCCAGAGAGGAACATGCTTCTAGTCACCCAGAGAGGAACATGCTTCTAGTCACCCAGAGAGGAACATGCTTCTAGTCACCCAGAGAGGAACATGCTTCTAGTCACCCAGAGAGGGACATGCTTCTAGTCACCCAGAGAGGAACATGCTTCTAGTCACCCAGAGAGGGACATGCTTCTAGTCACCCAGAGAGGGACATGCTTCTAGTCACCCAGAGAGGGACATGCTTCTAGTCACCCAGAGAGGGACATGCTTCTAGTCACCCAGAGAGGAACATGCTTCTAGTCACCCAGAGAGGAACATGCTTCTAGTCACCCAGAGAGAAACATGCTTCTAGTCACCCAGAGAGAAACATGCTTCTAGTCACCCAGAGAGGAACATGCTTCTAGTCACCCAGAGAGAAACATGCTTCTAGTCACCTATAGAGGAACATGCTTCTAGTAACCCAGAGAGGAACATGCTTCTAGTCACCCAGAGAGAAACATGCCTCTAGTCACCCAGAGAGAAACATGCTTCTAGTCACCCAGAGAGGAAAATGCTTCTAGTCACCCAGAGAGGAAAATGCTTCTAGTCACCCAGAGAGAAACATGCTTCTAGTCACCCAGATAGGAACATGCTTCTAGTCACCCAGAGAGGAACATGCTTCTAGTCACCCAGATAGGAACATGCTTCTAGTCACCCAGATAGGAACATGCTTCTAGTCACCCAGAGAGAAACATGCTTCTAGTCACCCAGATAGGAACATGCTTCTAGTCACCCAGAGAGGAAAATGCTTCTAGTCACCCAGAGAGAAACATGCTTCTAGTCACCCAGATAGGAACATGCTTCTAGTCACCTAGAGAGAAACATGCTTCTAGTCACCCAGATAGGAACATGCTTCTAGTCACCCAGAGAGAAACATGCTTCTAGTCACCCAGAGAGGAACATGCTTCTAGTCACCCAGATAGGAACATGCTTCTAGTCACCCAGAGAGAAACATGCTTCTAGTCACCCAGAGAGGAACATGCTTCTAGTCACCCAGATAGGAACATGCTTCTAGTCACCCAGAGAGAAACATGCTTCTAGTCACCCAGATAGGAACATGCTTCTAGTCACCCAGATAGGAACATGCTTCTAGTCACCCAGAGAGGAACATGCTTCTAGTAACCCAGATAGGAACATGCTTCTAGTCACCCAGAGAGAAACATGCTTCTAGTCACCCAGAGAGGGACATGCTTCTAGTCACCCAGATAGGAACATGCTTCTAGTCACCCAGAGAGAAACATGCTTCTAGTCACCCAGAGAGGAACATGCTTCTAGTCACCCAGATAGGAACATGCTTCTAGTCACCCAGAGAGAAACATGCTTCTAGTCACCCAGATAGGAACATGCTTCTAGTCACCCAGATAGGAACATGCTTCTAGTAACCCAGAGAGGAACATGCTTCTAGTAACCCAGAGAGGGACATGCTTCTAGTCACCCAGAGCGAAACATGCTTCTAGTAACCCAGAGAGGGACATGCTTCTAGTCACCCAGAGAGGAACATGCTTCTAGTAACCCAGAGAGGAACATGCTTCTAGTCACCCAGAGAGGAACATGCTTCTAGTCACCCAGAGAGGAACATGCTTCTAGTAACCCAGAAAGGAACATACTTCTAGTCACCCAGAGAGGGACATGCTTCTAGTCACCCAGAGAGGAACATGCTTCTAGTAACCCAGAGAGGAACATGCTTCTAGTCACCCAGAGAGGGACATGCTTCTAGTCACCCAGAGAGGAACATGCCTCCGAGAGGAGAGTTAACATTCTTCTTCAAAGATGGAAATCTTTTCAGCAGTTAAGAAGCTTCATTGTTTTGTTAACGCTGCTGCAAATGAGTTAATATCCCGTTTAGTTCCATATTTCATGGTTTATTGTGTTCCTGAGAGCTCTGTGATGTCAGTGGAGATTAGGCAGACAGGAACATTGATATTTCCATCACATTACCATGTATGAAATGAGTCATTATTTTCTAATGTTTTCATTAACCTTTCACACTCAACGATTGGCGCCTGCAGCATACCAAACCGGAAAGCTATTCGTTGGGGACGCTATGTTACAGGTTAGTGCACCCTCAGGTCAGAGGCGAAAGACGGAGAGATATGCTCTTTGAATTTTAATTCGAGCTACCCTCTTTCATTGGAATGGGAGTTGTAATTTCACTTAGGGAACCTGAAAAGGAGCTATTTGATACTTTTATAAAATTAGTTTACATACGGAGATATTTGCATTGATTATATAACCAACAGATGAGCAAACATATCACATGACTATATAGGGGTGGCAGGTAGCCTAGTGGTTAAAGCATTGGGCCAGTAACCAAAAGGTTGCTAGATCAAATCCCTGAGCTGACTAGGTAAAAATCTGTCGTTCTGCCCCTGAACAAGGCAGTTAACCCACTGTTCCTAGGCCGTCATTGTAAATACGAATTTGTTCTTAACTGACTTGCCTAGTTAAATAAATAAAAATACAACATATGCTGGTATAGGTATGTCTTCTCACATGCAATTATCCTGTTGCATTTTGAAACACACATCTTACAATAAACTAGAGGTTCTAGACATGGTTGTAAATTACTGAACAATATTTACAATGACACTGAACTTTCTTTATCATAGTTACAGTATACAGCACCACACAGAAAACATGAGCACCCTCTGGGTCTCTACAGTGACTTCATCGTACATGTCCAAAAGCAAAAGAAGATTGCATCTATTTGCATCACTTACATATGCCAAGGTCACTGTAATTACCATGGATTTGGTGTTTCATTTCTAAACGAGAGTGTTTGTTAACTTTGTTCTTCATCCTTTCTTGTCTCCTCCGTTTAGATCAACGGTATCAATGTCGAAAACTGTAGTCACGAAGAAGTTGTGAGTATAATTTATTCAGCTTCTGCACAGACGTTGTCACATATAATATTTTCCCCCAGATTTAAAATGTAAATATTTTCCCTGTGATTCCGCAAAACGGAGAGATGCTTGGCCGCGTGAGCGGAGCTCTGTCATGTCATAAAGGAGACTCATTGAGTTTGTTTTGTTTTTTACTTGTCTGGACGGTGACAAATCGACAAGGAGTAGATTTCATCACACAAAGGCTGCACGGAAATTGAGCTCCTAGTTTAAGAGAGCTGTGATTCATCAGTCTCTCTCTCTCTCTCTCTCTCTCTCTCTCTCTCAACAGCTGTTCTCTTTTATTCACCTCCAGAACTTCTAAGCAATTTCACTTAAAAAATACTTAAAGCGTATAAAGCCAAGCTGTCTTAATAGTAACAGACTATAGCAAAAAGAGTAACAACTGATGTTGTTGGGAAGAAGTCGAATAAATTAATTGTAGACAATAGCTTATGGTAGTTTTATTATTGTATCACTCCTGCAATGTCATTGGAAAATATTTAATTTGGCCTGCTGCTAAAACCCCCCCCCCCCCCCAAAAAAGCGTATTTCTTGACTTGGCTCTGTCTGTGCCATACCAAGTGTAAATACCATCTACAAATCAGATAATGGGGTTGTCTGATCTCAGACACGGACAGGGTAATTACTTTCCATTGTTTGCTTGTATCTTGCTAGCTTGTCACCAGCAAATGAAAGGCTGTATTTGAAGATATAGTAGTGTATGTGATTACTGAAGAGACATCACTTCAGACGGGGTTAACTGCTGATTGCATATTCTGAATTTATTTCAAGTGTTGCGTCACGTCTGTGCTTAAGTGCTGTACAGTTACATGTACTTATAGGTGGCTATTTTTTATTCATCTGAAAGAAGAATTCTCTCTCTCGATCCCCCCCCCCACCCCAACCCCCCCCCTGGCAGGTTCATCTCCTGCGGACTGCTGGGGAGGAAGTCACCATCACTGTTCGGTACCTCAGGGAAGTTCCATCATTTTTAAAGCTACCATTGGGTAAGAGTTCTGAGTGGAAGCACCATTACCATTACATGTGCCATGTCGTATTCTGTACTGTAACTACGTGTTCAAAAAATGGAGAGGGAAGCTCAAGTGAAGCTGTCCGTTGGTTGACTGTCATCTGGTCATTTTTTTTGACTCAACCAATGGCCTGAAGTCATGTCCATAAGCTTTCCTTTGTCTTCCTGTGGCAGCTGATCTAACTGAGGGTTGCTGTTTTCTGTAGAGGATTGATTAGAACAGTAGCTGGGACTTCAGTGCCAAGCTAATGTCATATCAGAGACCTGCATTTGTCTCTGCTGGCCTCCCTGCCTGGCCTGCAGGAGACAGAATGTCAGCAGGCTGGTGTATTCTGTGGTTACATTGAATGTTTTTGGTCTGTTTTTAACAATGTGATAACGAGGTTGGCACATAATAGCTTGGTGTCCAAAATCCTAGCAGCCATATTGCTGGCGAACTAGGAACGACTACATAATGAGTCTGGAAATGGTCCTTTGAAGTTGTCGGCATGGTGAGTCAACAATGAAGCTGTTGAGCTTTATGCTGATTGGTTGGATGAGAGAGAGGAGCTTCATTAGACCTAGTATTATTCTTAGCTATGCTAATTCCCCACATGGTCCGAGTCCCAGGCTAAGGGACCAATGCTTTTGACAAGACATACTAGCACAAAAGGCCCTCTTTAAATTCTCTACTGCCTGGCCAAGGTGCTCTGATACCTGAGGTGCCCAGAGAGACAGCTGTGGTGCTCTGATACCTGAGGTGCCCAGAGAGACAGCTGTGGTGCTCTGATACCTGAGGTGCCCAGAGAGACAGCTGTGGTGCTCTGATACCTGAGGTGCTCAGAGAGACAGCCGTGGTGCTCTGATACCTGAGGTGCCCAGAGAGACAGCCGTGGTGCTCTGATACCTGAGGTGCCCAGAGAGACAGCTGTGGTGCTCTGATACCTGAGGTGCCCAGAGAGACAGCCGTGGTGCTCTGATACCTGAGGTGCCCAGAGAGACAGATGTGGTGCTCTGATACCTGAGGTGCCCAGAGAGACAGCTGTGGTGCTCTGATACCTGAGGTGCCCAGAGAGGCAGATGTGGTGCTCTGATACCTGAGGTGCCCAGAGAGACAGCCGTGGTGCTCTGATACCTGAGGTGCCCAGAGAGACAGCCGTGGTGCTCTGATACCTGAGGTGCCCAGAGAGACAGATGTGGTGCTCTGATACCTGAGGTGCCCAGAGAGACAGCCGTGGTGCTCTGATACCCGAGGTGCCCAGAGAGACAGATGTGGTGCTCTGATACCTGAGGTGCCCAGAGAGACAGCTGTGGTGCTCTGATACCTGAGGTGCCCAGAGAGGCAGCTGTGGTGCTCTGATACCTGAGGTGCCCAGAGAGACAGCCGTGGTGCTCTGATACCTGAGGTGCCCAGAGAGACAGCTGTGGTGCTCTGATACCTGAGGTGCCCAGAGAGACAGCTGTGGTGCTCTGATACCTGAGGTGCCCAGAGAGGCAGATGTGGTGCTCTGATACCTGAGGTGCCCAGAGAGACAGCTGTGGTGCTCTGATACCTGACGTACCCAGAGAGGCAGCTGTGGTGCTCTGATACCTGAGGTGGCCAGAGGCAGATGTGGTGCTCTGATACCTGAGGTGCCCAGAGAGACAGCTGTGGTGCTCTGATACCTGAGGTGCCCAGAGAGGCAGCTGTGGTGCTCTGATACCTGAGGTGCCCAGAGAGGCAGCTGTGGTGCTCTGATACCTGACGTACCCAGAGAGGCAGCTGTGGTGCTCTGATACCTGAGGTGCCCAGAGAGGCAGCTGTGGTGCTCTGATACCTGAGGTACCCAGAGAGGCAGCTGTGGTGCTCTGATACCTGACGTACCCAGAGAGGCAGCTGTGGTGCTCTGATACCTGAGGTGCCCAGAGAGGCAGATGTGGTGCTCTGATACCTGAGGTACCCAGAGAGGCAGCCGTGGTGCTCTGATACCTGAGGTGCCAGGAGAGGCAGCCGTGGTGCTCTGATACCTGAGGTGCCCAGAGAGACAGCTGTGGTGCTCTGATACCTGAGGTGCCCAGAGAGGCAGCTGTGGTGCTCTGATACCTGAGGTGCCCAGAGAGGCAGCTGTGGTGCTCTGATACCTGACGTACCCAGAGAGGCAGCTGTGGTGCTCTGATACCTGAGGTGCCCAGAGAGGCAGCTGTGGTGCTCTGATACCTGAGGTACCCAGAGAGGCAGCTGTGGTGCTCTGATACCTGAGGTACCCAGAGAGACAGCTGTGGTGCTCTGATACCTGACGTACCCAGAGAGGCAGCTGTGGTGCTCTGATACCTGAGGTACCCAGAGAGGCAGCTGTGGTGCTCTGATACCTGACGTACCCAGAGAGACAGCTGTGGTGCTCTGATACCTGAGGTGCCCAGAGAGGCAGCTGTGGTGCTCTGATACCTGAGGTGCCCAGAGAGACAGCTGTGGTGCTCTGATACCTGACGTACCCAGAGAGGCAGCTGTGGTGCTCTGATACCTGAGGTACCCAGAGAGGCAGCTGTGGTGCTCTGATACCTGACGTACCCAGAGAGACAGCTGTGGTGCTCTGATACCTGAGATGCCCAGAGAGGCAGCTGTGGTGCTCTGATACCTGAGGTGCCCAGAGAGGCAGCCGTGGTGCTCTGATACCTGAGGTGCCCAGAGAGGCAGCCGTGGTGCTCTGATACCTGAGGTGCCCAGAGAGACAGATGTGGTGCTCTGATACCTGAGGTGCCCAGAGAGACAGCTGTGGTGCTGTGATTCCTGAGGTGCCCAGAGAGACAGCTGTGGTGCTCTGATACCTGAGGTGCCCAGAGAGGCAGCCGTGGTGTTCTGATACCTGAGGTGCCCAGAGAGACAGATGTGGTGCTCTGATACCTGAGGTGCCCAGAGAGACAGCTGTGGTGCTCTGATACCTGAGGTGCCCAGAGAGACAGATGTGGTGCTCTGATACCTGACGTACCCAGAGAGACAGATGTGGTGCTCTGATACCTGAGGTGCCCAGAGAGGCAGCCATGGTGCTCTGATACCTGAGGTGCCCAGAGAGACAGATGTGGTGCTCTGATACCTGAGGTGCCCAGAGAGACAGCTGTGGTGCTCTGATACCTGAGGTGCCCAGAGAGACAGCCGTGGTGCTCTGATACCTGAGATGCCCAGAGAGACAGATGTGGTGCTCTGATACCTGAGGTGCCCAGAGAGACAGCTGTGGTGCTCTGATACCTGAGGTGCCCAGAGAGACAGATGTGGTGCTCTGATACCTGACGTACCCAGAGAGACAGATGTGGTGCTCTGATACCTGAGGTGCCCAGAGAGGCAGCCGTGGTGCTCTGATACCTGAGGTGCCCAGAGAGACAGATGTGGTGCTCTGATACCTGAGGTGCCCAGAGAGACAGCTGTGGTGCTCTGATACCTGAGGTGCCCAGAGAGACAGATGTGGTGCTCTGATACCTGAAGTACCCAGAGAGGCAGCTGTGGTGCTCTGATACCTGAGGTACCCAGAGAGGCAGATGTGGTGCTCTGATACCTGAGGTGCCCAGAGAGACAGCTGTGGTGCTCTGATACCTGAGGTGCCCAGAGAGACAGATGTGGTGCTCTGATACCTGACGTACCCAGAGAGGCAGCTGTGGTGCTCTGATACCTGAGGTACCCAGAGAGGCAGATGTGGTGCTCTGATACCTGACGTACCCAGAGAGGCAGCTGTGGTGCTCTGATACCTGAGGTGCCCAGAGAGGCAGCTGTGGTGCTCTGATACCTGACGTACCCAGAGAGGCAGCTGTGGTGCTCTGATACCTGAGGTGCCCAGAGAGGCAGCTGTGGTGCTCTGATACCTGAGGTACCCAGAGAGGCAGCTGTGGTGCTCTGATACCTGAGGTACCCAGAGAGACAGCTGTGGTGCTCTGATACCTGACGTACCCAGAGAGGCAGCTGTGGTGCTCTGATACCTGAGGTACCCAGAGAGGCAGCTGTGGTGCTCTGATACCTGACGTACCCAGAGAGACAGCTGTGGTGCTCTGATACCTGAGGTGCCCAGAGAGGCAGCTGTGGTGCTCTGATACCTGAGGTGCCCAGAGAGACAGCTGTGGTGCTCTGATACCTGACGTACCCAGAGAGGCAGCTGTGGTGCTCTGATACCTGAGGTACCCAGAGAGGCAGCTGTGGTGCTCTGATACCTGACGTACCCAGAGAGACAGCTGTGGTGCTCTGATACCTGAGGTGCCCAGAGAGGCAGCTGTGGTGCTCTGATACCTGAGGTGCCCAGAGAGGCAGCCGTGGTGCTCTGATACCTGAGGTGCCCAGAGAGGCAGCCGTGGTGCTCTGATACCTGAGGTGCCCAGAGAGACAGATGTGGTGCTCTGATACCTGAGGTGCCCAGAGAGACAGCTGTGGTGCTGTGATTCCTGAGGTGCCCAGAGAGACACCTGTGGTGCTCTGATACCTGAGGTGCCCAGAGAGGCAGCCGTGGTGCTCTGATACCTGAGGTGCCCAGAGAGACAGATGTGGTGCTCTGATACCTGAGGTGCCCAGAGAGACAGCTGTGGTGCTCTGATACCTGAGGTGCCCAGAGAGACAGATGTGGTGCTCTGATACCTGACGTACCCAGAGAGACAGATGTGGTGCTCTGATACCTGAGGTGCCCAGAGAGGCAGCCATGGTGCTCTGATACCTGAGGTGCCCAGAGAGACAGATGTGGTGCTCTGATACCTGAGGTGCCCAGAGAGACAGCTGTGGTGCTCTGATACCTGAGGTGCCCAGAGAGACAGCCGTGGTGCTCTGATACCTGAGATGCCCAGAGAGACAGATGTGGTGCTCTGATACCTGAGGTGCCCAGAGAGACAGCTGTGGTGCTCTGATACCTGAGGTGCCCAGAGAGACAGATGTGGTGCTCTGATACCTGACGTACCCAGAGAGACAGATGTGGTGCTCTGATACCTGAGGTGCCCAGAGAGGCAGCCGTGGTGCTCTGATACCTGAGGTGCCCAGAGAGACAGATGTGGTGCTCTAATACCTGAGGTGCCCAGAGAGACAGCTGTGGTGCTCTGATACCTGAGGTGCCCAGAGAGACAGATGTGGTGCTCTGATACCTGAAGTACCCAGAGAGGCAGCTGTGGTGCTCTGATACCTGAGGTACCCAGAGAGGCAGATGTGGTGCTCTGATACCTGAGGTGCCCAGAGAGACAGCTGTGGTGCTCTGATACCTGAGGTGCCCAGAGAGACAGATGTGGTGCTCTGATACCTGACGTACCCAGAGAGGCAGCTGTGGTGCTCTGATACCTGAGGTACCCAGAGAGGCAGATGTGGTGCTCTGATACCTGACGTACCCAGAGAGGCAGCTGTGGTGCTCTGATACCTGAGGTACCCAGAGAGGCAGATGTGGTGCTCTGATACCTGACGTACCCAGAGAGACAGATGTGGTGCTCTGATACCTGAGGTGCCCAGAGAGGCAGATGTGGTGCTCTGATACCTGAGGTACCCAGAGAGGCAGCTGTGGTGCTCTGATACCTGAGGTACCCAGAGAGGCAGATGTGGTGCTCTGATACCTGACGTACCCAGAGAGACAGATGTGGTGCTCTGATACCTGAGGTGCCCAGAGAGGCAGATGTAGTGTTTGGTCGCTGCTTGTGGGTTTTTTAGTTTTTGTTTGTAATCTTGTCTGTTGATTCTGTTTACTGTGGCACCACCATTTCACTTAATCACTTTCTGAGTGTATGTACTTGTGCCTGGAGAATAAAGGTGAGGCTGATTCTGAGGCTGATTCTGAGGCTGATTCTGTGACTGAGGCTGGTTTTGTGACTGAGGCTAGTTTTGTGACTGAGGCTGATTTTGTGACTGAGGCTGATTTTGTGACTGAGGCTGGTTCTGAGGCTGATTCTTATTCTGAGGCTGATCACATGAAGTATTTCATGTTTCAACGATATAACATTTGCTCTCATGGTTTCCAGGCTCTCCTGTACCATCCGCTGGTCAAAGTAGCAGAGTCTCTTCACCACTATTTGACAGTGGTTTACATTTAAATGGGAATTCTAGCAACACAGTAAGTAAACCTTAATTGAAATTGCATAGTTTTTCTTACATTAAATGTTCTTGTGAATCCGGTATCATGCATTAATTTCACACTAATACACAGTGACAATTTTAGAAAGCTCCCAATACCTGGTTTGAGGATTTGATGTCTGGTTTAGACTAAGGGAGGAGGCGAGGATGTAAGTTGACAGGTGTAAGGAATCCTACAGTGACCCCCCCCCCCCCCCCCCCACATAGTAAGATTAAAGCACAATGCTTGAAATAAACAAAGCATTACTACGACCATACTCAGCTTACTTGGCAGTGAGCCAATGAGGGCGATGGCAGCAAGTCAGAGTGAGCTTAGCATCACATTAGTGACATTAGTGCCTTCCTCAGCCCTGAAGTACTGTTGCCCCTTTGTTCATAACAGCTCCAAGTTCTGTAGTAGTTGTGGGTATGACAGACTACTTTAGAGTACATGATACTGTTGGAAACCTCATATGGAATCCCAGAGAAGATAGGTATCCTACATGTACATTCAACTGTACATCCCATCATATATAAATACACAGTGTGTGTACAGTTGAAGTCGGAAGTTTACATACACCGTAGCCAAATACATTAGAACTCAGTTTTTCACAATTCCTGACATTTAATCCTAGTATAAATTCCCTGTCTTAGGTCAGTTAGGATCACCACTTTATTGTAAAAATGTGAAATGTCAGAATAATAGTAGAGAGAATTATTTATTTCAGCTTAAATTTCTTTCATCACATTCCCAGTGGGTCAGAAGTTTGCATACACTCAATTAGTATTTGATAGCATTGCCTTTAAATTGTTTAACTTGGGTCAAACGTTTTGGGTAGCCTTCCACAAGCTTCCCACAGTACGTTGGGTGAATTTTGGCCCAATCCTCCTGACAGAGCTGGTGTAACTGAGTCAGGTTTGTAGGCCTCCTTGCTCGCACACACTTTATCAGTTCTGCCCACAAATTTTCTATAGGATTGAGTTCAATGCTTTGTGATGGCCACTCCAATACCTTGACTTTGTTGTCCTTAAGCCATTTTGCCACAACTTTGGAAGTATGCTTGGGGTCATTGTCCATTTGGAAGACCCATTTGCGACCAAGCTTTAACTTCCTGACTGATGTCTTGAGATGTTGCTTCAATATGTCCACATCATTTTCCTCCCTCATGATGCCATCTATTTTGTGAAGTGCACCAGTCCCTCCTGCAGCAAAGCACCCCCACAACATGATGCTGCCACCCCCGTGCTTCACGGTTGGGATGGTGTTCTTCGGCTTGCAAGCATCCCCCTTTTTCCTCCAAACATAACGATGGTCATTATGGCCAAACAGTTCTATTATTGTTTCATCAGACCAGAGGATATTTCTCCAGAAAGTACGATCTTTGTCCCCATGTGCAGTTGCAAACCGTAATCTGGCTTTTTTATGGCGGTTTTGGAGCAGTGGCTTCTTTTTTGCTGAGTGGCCTTTCAGGTTGTGTTGATATAGGACTTGTTTTAGTGTATATATAGATACTTTTGTACCTGTTTCCTCCGGCATCTTCACAAGGTCCTTTGCTGGTCTTGATCTCCGGACCTGACAGGGATTAAAGCTGCCCCCGAGGTGGCGTAGTGCCCAGGAGGAGGTCAATGGTGCAGTCTTAGGTTCGATGCAGAGGAAGAGATGTGGCGCGACCCTTGTTAAAAACCTGAGAGATCTGAGGCTTTTCCCAAGCCCACAGGAGGACGCCCAGGGGCAGGCTGCGCCGCCTTGAGACAATTTGCATGACATAACGAGCTCCAACCCAGGATAGAACCCGTAGCCCAGTTGATCAGGGGCATGTGCCTCCAGGAGCCATGATAATCCCAAAACCACAGTTACATGAGGAGACTCACAGTGGTTACCTGACACTCACAGGTTGATGGGAACCGTACTGTGAGTGACCCTGTCAATAGAGCATCCGTCCAGTGCTATGGCGGCCATGGGAATGGAGAGGTGTTGTGTGGAGATGCCCAGCTCCGACACTAGGGTATCGTCCATAAAGCTTCCGTCGGCCCCAGAGTCCATGAGCACCTGAAGAGATTTGGTGGATATGTAATGTCCTGAAGTACCACAATACAGACAACTTTTGGAGCTCGGTCTGCGTAAACATTCCTCAGCAGCCAATCTAGCCCTGCCCAGTTGTATGGGCTCCGGAGGAGGTGAGTTGACAGTCCTCGATGATTCCAGAGGGAACTTGTGTGACCGGATTCTCTCGGGAATGCAGGCATACGGAACTTCCGGGATTCTTCGGGGGGGAAGGGGAACCTGTGCACGAGCTTGTGTGGCCGGGAACAGACCTCCCCTCCCTGCTGCGTTCCCGTAACCGCCCATCGATCCTTTTGGTCAAGGCTATGAGGGAGTCGAGGTCATGGCATTCCGCCAAGGTATGGAATCCCTCCACAAGGTTATGCGGTAACTCCTCGTGTCTTCCAATGGTGGCTCCTTGGAGGGAGACAGTGTTGCGGAGTTGGTCCGAGTCTGCTGGGTCAGTCATGGCCAGTTCGTACTATCACGACTCAGGATATGACACAGATGCAGACACAGGAGGCGGATAGTTCGATTGTCAGAATGTTTATTATAACAAAGGGGCAGGCAAAGGGCAGGTCTAGGGCAGGCAGAGGTTCGTAATCCAGGTCAGAGTCAATCAGGGACAGAACGGCAGGCGGGCTCAGGGTCAGGACAGGCAGAAAGGTCAAAACCAAGAAGACTAGAAAACTTACCTTGAGAACAGGAGAAAACAGGAAACACGCTGGTAAAACCTGACAAAACAAGACGAACTGGCAACAGACAAACAGAAAACGCAGGTATAAATACACAGGGAATAATGGGGAAAAATAGGAGACCCCTGGTGTGGGTGTGGGGGGGGGGGGGAGACATGCACAAGACAAGTGAAACAGATCAGGGTGTGCCTGCCAGCAATAACATCTGCTAGTAGGTGGAACCTGAGCGTAGTATTGAAACCCGAGACTGTTGGTACATTATACACAAAGATTTAGCTGCTTAAATATCTTTATGTAAATATACACAGTACATGTAAATCATTATCTAAGGGAAATGCAGCATTGCTTTGCCAAATCCTTGTCTTGCAGCTAGATTGAGCCTGATTTACCATCCTACATCACAGTTATCTGAATGCCCTAAAACACAGTCTTTTGCCAGCATACACATTTCATTCCATGCAGATGAACATTCTTATAAAGGCCAGCTACATATTCACGTTTTGTTAACCGCAGTATGGATGCCTGACTGAACATACTTTAAAAAAAAATATCAACGAGTGCAGCTGATTCAATTCACAAAAATACTTCATTCCCTGATAGTCTTTGAACATTAAATATTTGGCATGAGCAGGCTGGATTTTAGAAGGAGATTTAGCCCAGCATCTGTTCAGTCTGTTGTTATATTCAGTAACAGCTAGACAATCCTGGAGCTAATCCTGGGTTATCACAATGGGTTAGCTGACTGGGTTATCACAATGGGTCAGCTGGCTGGGTTATCATAATGGGTCAGCTGGCTGGGTTATCACAATGGGTCAGCTGACTGGGTTATCACAATGGGTCAGCTAGCTGGGTTATCACAATGGGTCAGCTAGCTGGGTTATCACAATGGGTCAGCTGACTGGGTTATCACAATGGGTCAGCTAGCTGGGTTATCACAATGGGTCAGCTGGTTGGGTTTTCACAATGGGTCAGCTGACTGGGTTATCACAATGGGTCAGCTGGCTGGGTTATCATAATGGGTCAGCTGGCTGGGTTATCATAATGGGTCAGCTGGCTGGGTTATCACAATGGGTCAGCTGACTGGGTTATCACAATGGGTCAGCTGGCTGGGTTATCATAATGGGTCAGCTGGCTGGGTTATCATAATGGGTCAGCTGGCTGGGTTATCATAATGGGTCAGCTGGCTGGGTTATCACAATGGGTCAGCTGGCTGGGTTATCATAATGGGTCAGCTGGCTGGGTTATCATAATGGGTCAGCTGGCTGGGTTATCATAATGGGTCAGCTAGCTGGGTTATCACAATGGGTCAGCTAGCTGGGTTATCACAATGGGTCAGCTGGCTGGGTTATCATAATGGGTCAGCTGGCTGGGTTATCACAATGGGTCAGCTGGCTGGGTTATCATAATGGGTCAGCTGGCTGGGTTATCATAATGGGTCAGCTAGCTGGGTTATCACAATGGGTCAGCTAGCTGGGTTATCACAATGGGTCAGCTGGCTGGGTTATCATAATGGGTCAGCTGGCTGGGTTATCACAATGGGTCAGCTAGCTGGGTTATCATAATGGGTCAGCTGACTGGGTTATCATAATGGGTCAGCTGGCTGGGTTATCATAATGGGTCAGCTAGCTGGGTTATCATAATGGGTCAGCTGGCTGGGTTATCATAATGGGTCAGCTGGCTGGGTTATCATAATGGGTCAGCTGGCTGGGTTATCATAATGGGTCAGCTGGCTGGGTTATCATAATGGGTCAGCTGGCTGGGTTATCATAATGGGTCAGCTGGCTGGGTTATCATAATGGGTCAGCTGGCTGGGTTATCATAATGGGTCAGCTGGCTGGGTTATCACAATGGGTCAACTGGCTGGGTTCTCTACAGTAAATTCTGAGGTTGGAGGGCAGGTGGCTGACAAACACGCTTAGCTGGCCAGTTTCCTCAAACACACACACACACACACACACACACACACACACACACACACACACACACACACACACACACACACACACACACACACACACACACACACACACACACACACACACAAAAAAATACTCTCCCGAGTTGAAAAACATGTAATAGGAAAAGCTGCCTTGAAGCCACAACAAACTGCTCACGTCACGTTGGATCACTGGATTGTACAGTATCAGGAGTGTTCAATTATGCATCCTCTGGTGTGTTTCATAGTGAGGAAGCAGGACATAGATGACATGTTTTAGCTTGTTTGGTTTCTTCTGTACACTGATATAATAGCAGTCAACAACCGTGCACCATGTAGACTAGATACTGAAACCCATGGCGGAGTGGCCTTTTTGACCTCGTTCTCCTTGCAACTGATGGATGTAGCTGAAACTGCTGGGTGAAAAATGCTGCTCTGTAATTGCTTAGTTCACACACAAAAACAATGATTATCCCAGACAGTTTTCCCCCTTCCTTTAGCATTCTTGTTTTCATGCCTGCAGGTGATTTATAATTCTCTAAGCTTGTCATCTCTTCTAGGTGCCGTCAGCATTGAAATGATTGACATTGTTTTCCTTTCATATCCTCCCAGGAGGTCTTCCTATTGATTAATTTACATGCCTCTAAAATAATGACACTTTGGTAAAAAAAAATTCGCCTCCGAAATATCACAAGCTATAGAAGAGGGAATTCTACGAAGGACAAGCGTGGCAGCTTAGCTTTTGTTTCCCACGATCCTAGGTGTAAGCAAAGACCTTGTCCCTCTAGTCCGCGTTGACGTGCAGATAGTATTACATTTCTTGTCATCTCTACCACTCAACTTTCAAAGTATAGTCGAGTGTAATTATTGAGCGTCTCTACATAAATTGAACAAGGGAGAATCGTTCGCTGTGGAAAGTAGCCATGATTGGATATAGCCTTAGGTCAGAGGGAAAGCTAATTATTTGTTCAAGAATATGTGCCAGGTACTATGATTGGCAAATGGGTAAATGCCATTGTGAAATCCCAGGACATTGTAAGTTAAATATGTGCTCACTAGGTTACCATAAGTGATCATTAATCACTAATAATGAATAGTTTATCCAGTAAGTAAACAAGGATATCATCCTTTTGTGTGCAAAATGGACTGAAAGTAAGACGTTGTTTTTAGAATTCCCTTTGAATGCACAATGATCAAAGTGACCTAGCCAGTGAATGAGAGGAGACCCTCACTGCTTTCTTCATTTGACTCACGTAGGCTCCATCCTCGCCCTCCAAACCCTCGGCTAATGAACCAAAGTACGAGAAGCGCTGGCTGGATGCAGTGTCCCTACCCTTGTTGATGGCCCGAGTCTCCAGATACAAAGCCGTAACGGCTAAATTAAGGTAAGGTAATCCTGTGTGATGTAATTCACCTCTGAGGCGCACAGTTCACCCAGCGCTGCTGTTGGTTTTACAAGCACTTTTCATTTAGGTGGGAGGGTGTTCACTCCAATATCTATCCCCATGCATGCAAGGTCATCGCTGCAGGAGGGCCCAGACAATGAAGCATGATAGGAAGGTTTAACTTTAACACATTGAATTGGTTCTTCTAGAGATATAAACGACATCAAATGAATCCAGGAAACCCCAACAAATGTTATTTTCCTTCCTTTTTTTGCTAGTTAATCAATCAAATTCAATAAAGCCCTTTTTTACATCAGCCAATGTCACAAAGTGCTATTCAGAAACCCAGCCTAAAACCCCAAACAGCAAGCAATGCATATGTAGAAGCACTGTGGCTAGGAAAAACTCCCTAGAAAGGCAGGAACCTAGGAAGTGATGTAAGAGATATGGCAGTCCTCTAGAGCCCCAATGGAGCTGTTATTTTAGAAATAAACAAAGTAGTAATCAATGCATATCTTTGTTACTTATAACTCAAATATATTATCGCTGTTAGTCACAACCTGATACCAAATGATGCATTATGGTGCTTGATTCTGTGAATTCTAAATAAAACTAAAAAATATATGAAAAGAGTGAAAGTGCTCTTTAAACATTTTTGAAAATATTATTAATGAAGACAATATTGAGTGGACATATTTTATAAGAAGTAATTATCTGGCACTCAAAAATAATATATGAAGGAACTGCTTCAGCATATTAATAGGAAGATTTATAATAACCACAAGACAGGCTGATGCCCTCAATTTCTTGATTAAAGATATTCCATTTGATGAGTTCTATCTAATTAAGGATGAGACCTTATTAGTGTTATTGGAGTTGACAACATGGCACTAACTAACTTTGAATAAAGTTTTTACCAGGATGTGTATGTAAACATGAATCATCTGTGAACAAGATCTTTCTTTCTCTCTACATCATTATCCCCACTAATAACGTTATTATCCTCACCATTTTTGTCATTATGTCCACCATCTACGTCATTATCCCCACCATCTACGTCATTATGACCACCATCTACATCATTACCCCGCCATCTACGTCATTATGCCCACCATGTACGTCATTATGCCCACCATCTACGTCATTATGCCCACCATCTACGTCATTATCCCCACCATCTACATCATTATCCCCACCATCTACATCATTATGCCCACCATCTACGTCATTACCTCGCCATCTACGTCATTATGCCCACCATGTACGTCATTATGCCCGCCATCTACGTCATTATGCCCACCATGTACGTCATTATGCCCACCATCTACGTCATTATGCCCACCATCTACGTCATTATCCCCACCATCTACATCATTATCCCCACCATCTACATCATTATCCCCACCATCTACATCATTATGCCCACCATCTACGTCATTATCCCCACCATCTACATCATTATGCCCACCATCTACATCATTATCCCCACCATCTACATCATTATCCCCACCATCTACATCATTATCCCCACCATCTACGTCATTATGTCCACCATCTACGTCATTATGTCCACCATCTACTTCATTATCCCCACCATCTACGTCATTATGTCCACCATCTACTTCATTATGCCTACCATCTACATCATTATGTCAACCATCTACGTCATCATGCCCACCATCTACGTCATTATGCCCACCATCTACGTCAGTATCCCCGCCACCTACGTCATTATGCCCACCATCTACATCATTATCCCCACTAATAACGTTATTATCCTCACCATTTTTGTCATTATGTCCACCATCTACGTCATTCTCCCCACCATCTACGTCATTATGCCCACTATCTACGTCATTATCCCCACCATCTACATCATTATCCCCACCATCTACGTCGTTATGCCCACCATCTACATCGTTATCCCCACCACCTATGTCATTATCCCCACCACCTATGTCATTATGCCCACCATCTACATCATTATCCCCACCATCTACATCATTATGCCCACCATCTACATCATTATGCCCACCATCTACATCATTATGCCCACCATCTACGTCATTATGTCAACCATCTACATCATTATCCCCACCATCTACGTCATTATCCCCACCATCTACATCATTATGCCCACCATCTACATCATTATGCCCACCATCTACATCATTATGCCCACCATCTACGTCATTATGTCAACCATCTACTTCATTATCCCCACCATCTACATCATTATGCCCACCATCTACATCATTATGCCCACCATCTACATCATTATGCCCACCATCTACATCATTATGCCCACCATCTACGTCATTATCCCCACCATCTACATCATTATGTCAACCATCTACTTCATTATCCCCACCATCTACATTATTATGCTCAACATCTACGTAATTATGTCCACCATCTACTTCATTAAACCTACCATCTACGTCATTATCCCCACCATATACGTCATTATCCCCACCATCTACATCATTATCCCCACCATCTACGTCATTATCCCCACCATCTACGTCATTATCCCCACCATCTTCGTCATTATCCCCATCATCTACGTCATTATCCCCACCATCTACGTCATTATCCCCACCATCTACGTCATTATCCCCACCATCTCCGTCATTATGCCCACCATCTACATCATTATCCCCAAAATCTACATTACCAGTCAAAAGTTGACAAACCTACTCATTCAGTTTTTTTTTCGTTTTTTTTTCTCTCTTTATTTTTACTATTTTCTACATTTTAGAATAATAGTGAAGACATTACAGATGCTGAAGTTGAGTACAGATCTCTCACATTACAGATGCTGAAGTTGAGTACAGATCTCTCACATTACAGATGCTGAAGTTGAGTACAGATCTCTCACATTACAGATGCTGAAGTTGAGTACAGATCTCTCACATTACAAATGCTGAAGTTGAGTACAGATCTCTCACATTACAGATGCTGAAGTTGAGTGCAGATCTCTCACATTACAGATGCTGAAGTTGAGTACAGATATCTCACATTATAGATGCTAAAGTTGAGTACAGATCTCTCACATTACAGATGCTGAAGTTGAGTACAGATCTCTCACATTACAGATGCTGAAGTTGAGTACAGATCTCTCACATTACAAATGCTGAAGTTGAGTACAGATCTCTCACATTACAGATGCTGAAGTTGAGTGCAGATCTCTCACATTACAGATGCTGAAGTTGAGTACAGATCTCTCACATTACAGATGCTGAAGTTGAGTACAGATCTCTCACATTACAGATGCTGAAGTTGAGTACAGATCTCTCACATTACAAATGCTGAAGTTGAGTACAGATCTCTCACATTACAGATGCTGAAGTTGAGTGCAGATCTCTCACATTACAGATGCTGAAGTTGAGTACAGATATCTCACATTATAGATGCTAAAGTTGAGTACAGATCTCTCACATTACAGATGCTGAAGTTGAGTACAGATCTCTCACATTACAGATGCTGAAGTTGAGTACAGATCTCTCACATTACAGATGCTGAAGTTGAGTACAGATCTCTCACATTACAAATGCTGAAGTTGAGTACAGATCTCTCACATTACAGATGCTGAAGTTGAGTGCAGATCTCTCACATTACAGATGCTGAAGTTGAGTACAGATCTCTCACATTACAGATGCTGAAGTTGAGTACAGATCTCTCACATTACAGATGCTGAAGTTGAGTACAGATCTCTCACATTACAGATGCTGAAGTTGAGTGCAGATCTCTCACATTACAGATGCTGAAGTTGAGTACAGATCTCTCACATTACAGATGCTGAAGTTGAGTACAGATCTCTCACATTACAGATGCTGAAGTTGAGTGCCCTACGGCGTGGTTCTATTTCTATCTCCATGACTAGTAAACATATTATCCACACTCTGCTGTTCCTGGACACACTCTTAGAAGAAAATGTGATATATAGAACCTAAAAGGGTTCTCTCTATGGGAGCACATTTTGAAGAACCCCTTTTGGTTCCAGGTAGAACCCTTTTGGTAAGTGTTCTACCTGGAACCAAAAGGGTTCCTATCGACACCATAACGGGTTCAACCTGGAACCAAACAGGGTTTTCTCCTATGGGGACTGCTGACAAAAATGTTTTCGAAGAGTGTACAATGTACTGTAATATGACAGCTTCCTCTCAGATTAGTATCACAGCTATCCCTCTTCTTCTTCTTGGATTAGTATCACAGCTATCCCTCTTCTTCTTCTTAGATTAGTCTCACAGCTATCCCTCTTCTTCCCCTTAGATTAGTATCACAGCTATCCCTCTTCTTCCTCTTAGATTAGTATCACAGCTATCCCTCTTCTTCTTCTTGGATTAGTATCACAGCTATCCCTCTTCTTCTTCTTAGATTAGTCTCACAGCTATCCCTCTTCTTCTTCTTAGATTAGTATCACAGCTATCCCTCTTCTTCCCCTTAGATTAGTATCACAGCTATCCCTCTTCTTCTTCTTAGATTAGTCGCACAGCTATCCCTCTTCTTCCCCTTAGATTAGTATCACAGCTATCCCTCTTCTTCTTCTTGGATTAGTATCACAGCTATCCCTCTTCTTCTTCTTGGATTAGTATCACAGCTATCCCTCTTCTTCTTCTTAGATTAGTATCACAGCTATCCCTCTTCTTCCCCTTAGATTAGTATCACAGCTATCCCTCTTCTTCTTCTTGGATTAGTATCACAGCTATCCCTCTTCTTCTTCTTAGATTAGTCTCACAGCTATCCCTCTTCTTCCTCTTGGATTTGTATCACAGCTATCCCTCAACTTGGATTAGTATTACAGCAACCATGTTCTTCCTCTTGGATTAATTTCACATCTATCCATCTTCTTCTTGGATTAGTATCACAGCTATCCTTATTTTTCTTCTTCTTGGATTGGTATCACAGCTATCCTTCTTGGATTAGTGTCACAACTATCCCTCTTCTTCTTCTTAGATTAGTCGCACAGCTATCCCTCTTCTTCTTCTTGGATTAGTATCACAGCTATCCCTCTTCTTCTTCTTAGATTAGTCGCACAGCTATCCCTCTTCTTCTTCTTGGATTAGTATCACAGCTATCCCTCTTCTTCTTCTTGGATTAGTATCACAGCTATCCCTCTTCTTCTTCTTGGATTAGTATCACAGCTATCCCTCTTCTTCTTCTTAGATTAGTCTCACAGCTATCCTTCTTCTTCTTCTTAGATTAGTCTCACAGCTATCCCTCTTCTTCTTCTTAGATTAGTCTCACAGCTATCCTTCTTCTTCTTCTTGGATTAGTATCACAGCTATCCCTCTTCTTCTTCTTAGATTAGTCTAACAGCTATCCCCCTTCTTCTTCTTGGATTAGTATCACAGCTATCCTTCTTCTTCTTCTTGGATTAGTATCACAGCTATCCTTCTTCTTCTTGGATTAGTCTCACAGCTATCCCTCTTCTTCCTCTTGGATTAGTATCACAGCTATCCTTCTTCTTCTTGGATTAGTATCACAGCTAACCTCCTTCTTCTTGGATTAGTATCACAGCTATCCTCCTTCTTCTTGGATTGGTATCACAGCTATCCTTCTTCTTCTTGGATTAGTATCACAGCTATCCTCCTTCTTCCTGGATTGGTATCACAGGTCTCCATTTTCTTCTTCCTCTTGGATTTCACTGCATATTCCTGGCAACTGTTATCCTAAGTGTCCACTAGGTTTTATATTTATATCAATATACTCTCTATGACTAGTTTATTTTAATTTTATTTAACCTTTATTTAACTAGGCAAGTCGGTTAAGAACAAATTCTTATTTACAATGATGGCTGACACCAGTCAACCAAGAGCTTTATTTGTTCCACCTCAGGACATGTGGCTATCACTAACAGACTCCTGCAGTACTTCTTGGAGCTGCCAGTGTATTCCAGACAATTCCTCTCCTGGGTGACCATCTTTTGGATTAACCTATCCATTACTGAGCTCTTATTTCATCCTGTCCCCTCAACCCCCCCCCCCCCCCCCCCCCTTTGCTGTCCTTTTTCCTCAGTGTACTCCTCAATTCTCAACAAGAATGGAACACTGTGGACTAATGGAATTTGTATTGTGCTCTGTCACTCACAGAGACAGTCTGGGTTTTAGAGGGACCACGCTGCAGTGTGCTGATAGTTGAAGCAGAACATTCCACTCTCCAGGCAATCTCAGAAACGGGTCAAGCAGGCAGGGTATAGCTATACTGTATCCATCACTGAGCTTGCATTCCTTGAAATAATATTATCTCCAAAGGGCTATGTGGTATATCATAATCACTCTCTTGATGTATATTCTCACTACTTGTTTCCAGTGGGATTTTAAACAGGGGAATTTATCTGTGCGCCCTGCCCTACACATCGAGAAGATTTGTACTAAACTTTACAATTGAGAATCCCTCAGAATTGCATCTGACTCACCAATGGGTCACCACCACTCAGTGGAACAAAGAATTATAACAAGCCCATTGACACGTGCATTGTAGAGTTTTATGGGCCATTTCAACTGAAGAATCAAGGTTCCCTAAAAGATTGAGTAAGAGCCAGCCCTTTCTAATTTGTAACATTGTAACCCGGATTTGTCTGAGTGGCAGGGAGAGTGGGTACAAGCTCTGGTTATTTCAAATGTTGATTGCAGTGCTTTCATCATGCTCTTCATTCTCCTCATGTTTCTCAACATTCTCCTCCAGAACATTCTCCTCATGTTTCTCAACATTCTCCTTCAGAACATTCTCCTCATGTTTCTCAACATTCTCCTTCAGAACATTCTCCTCATGTTTCTCAACATTCTCCTACAGAACATTCTCCTCATGTTTCTCAACATTCTCCTTCAGAACATTCTCATGTTTCTGAACATTCTCCTACAGAACATTCTCATGTTTCTGAACATTCTCCTTCAGAACATTATCCTCATGTTTCTCAATATTCTCCTTCAGAACATTCTCCACATGTTTCTCAACATTCTCCTTCAGAACATTCTCCTCATGTTTCTCAACATTCTCCTACAGAACATTCTCCTCATGTTTCTCAACATTCTCCTACAGAACATTCTCATGTTTCTTAACATTCTCCTACAGAACATTCTCCACATGTTTCTCAATATTCTCCTTCAGAACATTCTCCACATGTTTCTCAACATTCTCCTACAGAACATTCTCCTCATGTTTCTCAACATTCCTCTACAGAACATTCTCATGTTTCTCAACATTCTCCTACAGAACATTCTCCTCATGTTTCTCAACATTCTCCTTCAGAACATTCTCCTCATGTTTCTCAACATTCTCCTACAGAACATTCTCCTCATGTTTCTCAACATTCTCCTACAGAACATTCTCCACATGTTTCTCAACATTCTCCTACAGAACATTCTCATGTTTCTTAACATTCTCCTACAGAACATTCTCCTCATGTTTCTCAATATTCTCCTACAGAACATTCTCATGTTTCTTAACATTCTCCTACAGAACATTCTCATGTTTCTCAACATTCTCCTACAGAACATTCTCCTCATGTTTCTCAACATTCTCCTTCAGAACATTCTCCACATGTTTCTCAACATTCTCCTTCAGAACATTCTCCTCATGTTTCTCAACATTCTCCTTCAGAACATTCTCCACATGTTTCTCAACATTCTCCTTCAGAACATTCTCCACATGTTTCTCAACATTCTCCTTCAGAACATTTTCCACATGTTTCTCAACATTCTCCTTCAGAACATTCTCCACATGTTTCTCAACATTCTCCTTCAGAACATTCTCCTCATGTTTCTCAACATTCTCCTACAGAACATTCTCCTCATGTTTCTCAACATTCTCCTACAGAACATTTTCCACATGTTTCTCAACATTCTCCTTCAGAACATTCTCATGTTTCTCAACATTCTCCTTCAGAACATTCTCATGTTTCTCAACATTCTCCTTCAGAACATTCTCCTCATGTTTCTCAACATTCTCCTTCAGAACATTCTCCTCATGTTTCTCAACATTCTCCTACAGAACATTCTCATGTTTCTCAACATTCTCCTACAGAACATTCTCATGTTTCTCAACATTCTCCTTCAGAACATTCTCATGTTTCTCAACATTCTCCTTCAGAACATTCTCCTCATGTTTCTCAACATTCTCCTACAGAACATTCTCCTCATGTTTCTCAATATTGTCCTTCAGAACATTCTCATGTTTCTCAACATTCTCCTTCAGAACATTCTCCTCATGTTTCTCAACATTCTCCTTCAGAACATTCTCCTCATGTTTCTCAACATTCTCCTACAGAACATTCTCCTCATGTTTCTCAACATTCTCCTTCAGAACATTCTCCTCATGTTTCTCAACATTCTCCTTCAGAACATTCTCCTCATGTTTCTCAACATTCTCCTACAGAACATTCTCCTCATGTTTCTCAACATTCTCCTTCAGAACATTCTCCTCATGTTTCTCAACATTCTCCTACAGAACATTCTCCTCATGTTTCTCAACATTCTCCTACAGAACATTCTCATGTTTCTCAACATTCTCCTTCAGAACATTCTCATGTTTCTCAACATTCTCCTACAGCACATTCTCCTCATGTTTCTCAACATTCTCCTTCAGAACATTCTCCTCATGTTTCTCAACATTCTCCTACAGAACATTCTCCTCATGTTTCTCAACATTCTCCTACAGAACATTCTCATGTTTCTCAACATTCTCCTTCAGAACATTCTCATGTTTCTCAACATTCTCCTTCAGAACATTCTCCTCATGTTTCTCAACATTCTCCTACAGAACATTCTCCTCATGTTTCTCAACATTCTCCTACAGAACATTCTCATGTTTCTCAACATTCTCCTTCAGAACATTCTCCTCATGTTTCTCAACATTCTCCTACAGAACATTCTCCTCATGTTTCTCAACATTCTCCTTCAGAACATTCTCCTCGTGTTTCTCAACATTCTCCTACAGAACATTCTCCTCATGTTTCTCAACATTCTCCTACAGAACATTCTCCTCATGTTTCTCAACATTCTCCTTCAGAACATTCTCCTCATGTTTCTCAACATTCTCCTACAGAACATTCTCATGTTTCTCAACATTATCCTACAGAACATTCTCATGTTTCTCAACATTCTCCTTCAGAACATTCTCCTCATGTTTCTCAACATTCTCCTTCAGAACATTCTCCTCATGTTTCTCAACATTCTCCTTCAGAACATTCTCCACATGTTTCTCAACATTCTCCTTCAGAACATTCTCCACATGTTTCTCAACATTCTCCTACAGAACATTCTCCTCATGTTTCTCAACATTCTCCTTCAGAACATTCTCCACATGTTTCTCAACATTCTCCTTCAGAACATTCTCCTCATGTTTCTCAACATTCTCCTACAGAACATTCTCCTCATGTTTCTCAACATTCTCCTACAGAACATTTTCCACATGTTTCTCAACATTCTCCTTCAGAACATTCTCATGTTTCTCAACATTCTCCTTCAGAACATTCTCATGTTTCTCAACATTCTCCTTCAGAACATTCTCCTCATGTTTCTCAACATTCTCCTTCAGAACATTCTCCTCATGTTTCTCAACATTCTCCTACAGAACATTCTCATGTTTCTCAACATTCTCCTACAGAACATTCTCATGTTTCTCAACATTCTCCTTCAGAACATTCTCATGTTTCTCAACATTCTCCTTCAGAACATTCTCCTCATGTTTCTCAACATTCTCCTACAGAACATTCTCCTCATGTTTCTCAACATTCTCCTACAGAACATCCTCATGTTTCTCAACATTCTCCTTCAGAACATTCTCCTCATGTTTCTCAACATTCTCCTTCAGAACATTCTCCTCATGTTTCTCAACATTCTCCTACAGAACATTCTCCTCATGTTTCTCAACATTCTCCTTCAGAACATTCTCCTCATGTTTCTCAACATTCTCCTTCAGAACATTCTCCTCATGTTTCTCAACATTCTCCTACAGAACATTCTCCTCATGTTTCTCAACATTCTCCTTCAGAACATTCTCCTCATGTTTCTCAACATTCTCCTACAGAACATTCTCCTCATGTTTCTCAACATTCTCCTACAGAACATTCTCATGTTTCTCAACATTCTCCTTCAGAACATTCTCATGTTTCTCAACATTCTCCTACAGCACATTCTCCTCATGTTTCTCAACATTCTCCTTCAGAACATTCTCCTCATGTTTCTCAACATTCTCCTACAGAACATTCTCCTCATGTTTCTCAACATTCTCCTACAGAACATTCTCATGTTTCTCAACATTCTCCTTCAGAACATTCTCATGTTTCTCAACATTCTCCTTCAGAACATTCTCCTCATGTTTCTCAACATTCTCCTACAGAACATTCTCCTCATGTTTCTCAACATTCTCCTACAGAACATTCTCATGTTTCTCAACATTCTCCTTCAGAACATTCTCCTCATGTTTCTCAACATTCTCCTACAGAACATTCTCCTCATGTTTCTCAACATTCTCCTTCAGAACATTCTCCTCATGTTTCTCAACATTCTCCTACAGAACATTCTCCTCATGTTTCTCAACATTCTCCTACAGAACATTCTCCTCATGTTTCTCAACATTCTCCTTCAGAACATTCTCCTCATGTTTCTCAACATTCTCCTACAGAACATTCTCATGTTTCTCAACATTATCCTACAGAACATTCTCATGTTTCTCAACATTCTCCTTCAGAACATTCTCCTCATGTTTCTCAACATTCTCCTTCAGAACATTCTCCTCATGTTTCTCAACATTCTCCTACAGAACATTCTCCTCATGTTTCTCAACATTCTCCTTCAGAACATTCTCCTCATGTTTCTCAACATTCTCCTACAGAACATTCTCCTCATGTTTCTCAACATTCTCCTACAGAACATTCTCATGTTTCTCAACATTCTCCTTCAGAACATTCTCCTCATGTTTCTCAACATTCTCCTTCAGAACATTCTCCTCATGTTTCTCAACATTCTCCTACAGAACATTCTCCTCATGTTTCTCAACATTCTCCTTCAGAACATTCTCCTCATGTTTCTCAACATTCTCCTTCAGAACATTCTCCACATGTTTCTCAACATTCTCCTTCAGAACATTCTCCACATGTTTCTCAACATTCTCCTTCAGAACATTCTCCACATGTTTCTCAACATTCTCCTTCAGAACATTCTCCTCATGTTTCTCAACATTCTCCTACAGAACATTCTCCTCATGTTTCTCAACATTCTCCTACAGAACATTTTCCACATGTTTCTCAACATTCTCCTTCAGAACATTCTCATGTTTCTCAACATTCTCCTTCAGAACATTCTCATGTTTCTCAACATTCTCCTTCAGAACATTCTCATGTTTCTCAACAATCTCATTCAGAACATTCTCCTCATGTTTCTCAACAATCTCCTTCAGAACATTCTCCTCATGTTTCTCAACATTCTCCTTCAGAACATTCTCCTCATGTTTCTCAACATTCTCCTACAGAACATTCTCATGTTTCTCAACATTCTCCTTCAGAACATTCTCATGTTTCTCAACATTCTCCTTCAGAACATTCTCCTCATGTTTCTCAACATTCTCCTACAGAACATTCTCCTCATGTTTCTCAACATTCTCCTACAGAACATCCTCATGTTTCTCAACATTCTCCTTCAGAACATTCTCCTCATGTTTCTCAACATTCTCCTACAGAACATTCTCCTCATGTTTCTCAACATTCTCCTACAGAACATTCTCCTCATGTTTCTCAACATTCTCCTACAGAACATTCTCATGTTTCTCAACATTCTCCTACAGAACATTCTCATGTTTCTCAACATTCTCCTTCAGAACATTCTCCTCATGTTTCTCAACATTCTCCTTCAGAACATTCTCCTCATGTTTCTCAACATTCTCCTACAGAACATTCTCATGTTTCTCAACATTATCCTACAGAACATTCTCATGTTTCTCAACATTCTCCTTCAGAACATTCTCCTCATGTTTCTCAACATTCTCCTTCAGAACATTCTCCTCATGTTTCTCAACATTCTCCTACAGCACATTCTCCTCATGTTTCTCAACATTCTCCTTCAGAACATTCTCCTCATGTTTCTCAACATTCTCCTACAGAACATTCTCCTCATGTTTCTCAACATTCTCCTACAGAACATTCTCATGTTTCTCAACATTCTCCTTCAGAACATTCTCATGTTTCTCAACATTCTCCTTCAGAACATTCTCCTCATGTTTCTCAACATTCTCCTACAGAACATTCTCCTCATGTTTCTCAACATTCTCCTACACAACATTCTCATGTTTCTCAACATTGTCCTTCAGAACATTCTCCTCATGTTTCTCAACATTCTCCTACAGAACATTCTCCTCATGTTTCTCAACATTCTCCTTCAGAACATTCTCCTCATGTTTCTCAACATTCTCCTACAGAACATTCTCCTCATGTTTCTCAACATTCTCCTACAGAACATTCTCCTCATGTTTCTCAACATTCTCCTTCAGAACATTCTCCTCATGTTTCTCAACATTCTCCTACAGAACATTCTCATGTTTCTCAACATTATCCTACAGAACATTCTCATGTTTCTCAACATTCTCCTTCAGAACATTCTCCTCATGTTTCTCAACATTCTCCTTCAGAACATTCTCCTCATGTTTCTCAACATTCTCCTACAGAACATTCTCCTCATGTTTCTCAACATTCTCCTTCAGAACATTCTCCTCATGTTTCTCAACATTCTCCTACAGAACATTCTCCTCATGTTTCTCAACATTCTCCTACAGAACATTCTCATGTTTCTCAACATTCTCCTTCAGAACATTCTCCTCATGTTTCTCAACATTCTCCTACAGAACATTCTCATGTTTCTCAACATTCTCCTACAGAACATTCTCATGTTTCTCAACATTCTCCTTCAGAACATTCTCCTCATGTTTCTCAACATTCTCCTTCAGAACATTCTCCTCATGTTTCTCAACATTCTCCTACAGAACATTCTCCTCATGTTTCTCAACATTCTCCTTCAGAACATTCTCCTCATGTTTCTCAACATTCTCCTACAGAACATTCTCCTCATGTTTCTCAACATTCTCCTTCAGAACATTCTCATGTTTCTCAACATTCTCCTTCAGAACATTCTCCTCATGTTTCTCAACATTCTCCTACAGCACATTCTCCTCATGTTTCTCAACATTCTCCTACAGAACATTCTCCTCATGTTTCTCAACATTCTCCTACAGAACATTCTCATGTTTCTCAACATTCTCCTTCAGAACATGAGCACTGCTTGGTGTCCAACACTTCATCCCAGCCTTTAGAGGATTTGATTAACATTTGACACTTTTATAAGATCTAAGTGATAAATGTGATTGCCTAACCATCAGAGAAAAACTGATTTGGCTTCGTTGTCATGTTCAATGCTATTTCTATTGAATACTTTGGACAGCTGTCTCTAAGTCTAATTTATCTTGAGCATATTTCAAATGCACAAAAATGATATGTCAAAAAGCATCACATTAAATATACGTGATGAAAGCTATTCCGTACATCTGTACGCCATTTTACAGTGGCAGTGTCATTATCTGTGACATGCAATAAAAGATCATGTAACCTTCATTTGTAATTGTCTTGGTGTTCTGTTTTTTTAACTTGCTCCTGAAGTAATTTGGGTGTGCTGTAGCAATTACATATGTGACCGGTTACAGGATATGAGGCATTTGACGCCAGTTCCTACTTCACTGTTGGGCCGTAAATATATACATTCTTCAGAAATGCCTTCTTAAACTTTAATGCGTCTTAATTACAAACTGGTATGTGATTTATAAATATGAATAAAAATGTTGAATTATGAGCCTAGTTTAGCCAAGGAGAAAGCACTGAGCTACAGTATACAGGGAGAAAGAAAGGATCCTTCCTGGCTAGTCATGATTGGCTGAGATAATTAAGAGGTTGGACATGCCGTGAGATGAGTCCTGATTGGCCTGTCATGTCACAGGATTCTGTTTATAAAATAATTGGAGCTTTCCTGGTCAGTATATCGATAATATTTGCTACCACAGATTTTTGGAATGATACAGCTTTGGACAACTGCAAAAGTGTTACTAGAGCTCTCGAAAACATTGTTGCTCTGACTTTAGCTGTGTTTTAGTAGAGAGAATACTCTCTGGAGAACAATGCCATGCTGACTCACGTGTTTACATGTGTGGGTGGGGCTAAGGCTTAAGAGGGTGTAAACTATGCGGAATAGGTGTAAACACAGAAGAGCTCTCTAGGAAGTGCAACAAGCTCATGAAAATCTTTCAAAGGGCATTTTTGCTCCTACTTGTTTCCTTATGTGGGATAACAAGTTTATTAAGTTTTTCCAGCACCATACATTTCCCATGTTTCCTTCAACTACAGTTTATGTCGACCATTTTGAAGCGCTGAGTCTGTACTTTTCATATAATCATAATCATATAGTCATAGTCATGTACTTTTCATAAAATGTAAATAAATAAAACATATCACTTGCGTTTGATTAAAGCCTCAATAGAGACATCTGGACATGATGTGCGGTCAAATATCTGAGAATTATATTTCAAAGTAATTATTTTTTATTTCTCTATACTCTTCATTCTCTACAAAAAATGTGGAGTACGTTGTAAATGTCAGTCAAAATAAAGACTAACACTACAGAATGTGTGGAGTACGTTGTAGAGATCAGTCAAAATAAAGACTAACACTACAGAATGTGTGGAGTACGTTGTAGAGATCAGTCAAAATAAAGACTAATGCTACAGAATGTGAAATCTGTTCAAGAGGTACCATGGTTAGTGAATACAGTGGAACTGTATTGTTAATTTGCACCGTAACACTGCCTGACCTAACTTCAGTGAAAGAACAGCTTGGTAATAGATTTTCCCCTCTGACCACATTAGTTCAAGGAGTGCTTTCAACCTACTGTACTTCTATAACCTGAGCGTTCATACCCCTCCAGGTCGAACAGCTTTGAAGTCTGTGCCTTAGATGGAACGAGCACCAATATTCTACAATTTTGCACTGCAGCAGAAAGCACTGACTGGCTTCAAGCAATATCAACCAATATCAGTGATTTGACACTGGAGAACGTAAGTCTACAGTATTAACAGGTACATTTTTTTTTTTAACGCAGTTTTAATTGATAGGATTAAGAGGTTAAGATTACTATATTGGACAATTGCACACAAAATCCTACCGAAATGTGACGTCCGCTTTTAACCCAACACCGCTGAAAGACATACGTACATACATACACTACCTACCTACCTACCTACCTACCTACCTACCTACCTACCTACCTACCTACCTACCTACCTACCTACCTACCTACCTACCTACCTACCTACCTACCTACCTACCTACCTACCTGCCTGCCTGCCTGCCTGCCTGCCTGCCTGCCTGCCTACCTACCTGCCTGCCTGCCTGCCTGCCTGCCTGCCTGCCTGCCTGCCTGCCTGCCTGCCTGCCTGCCTGCCTACCTGCCTACCTACCTACCTACCTACCTACCTGCCTGCCTGCCTGCCTGCCTGCCTGCCTGCCTGCCTGCCTGCCTGCCTACCTACCTGCCTGCCTGCCTGCCTGCCTGCCTGCCTGCCTGCCTGCCTGCCTGCCTGCCTACCTACCTACCTACCTACCTACCTACCTACCTACATACGTACGTATAGAAAGTATTCAGACCCCTTGACTTATTCCATATTTTGTTGTGTTACAGCCTGAATTCAAAATTGATTAAATATCATTTTTTTCTCTCACCAATCTAATATCCCATAATGACAATGTGAAAACATGTTTTTAGATATGTTTGCAAATGTATTGAAAATGAAATACAGAAATATCTAATTTACATAAGTATTCACTCCCATGAGTCAATACATGTTAGAATCACCTTTGGCAGCGAATACAGGTGTGAGTCTTTCTGGGTAATTCTCTAAGAGCTTTGCACACCTGGATTGTACAATATTTGCACATTATTATTTCATACTAGACAGCCATTTTCAAGTCTTTCAAGCCAATTTAAGTCAAAACTGTAACTAGGCCACTCAGGAACATTCAATGTCTTCTTGGGAAGCAACTCCAGTGTATATTTGACCTTGTGTTTTAGGTTATTGTCCTGCTGAAAGGTGTATTCATCTCCCAGTGTCTGTTGGAAAGCAGACTGAAACATAGCACGTTGTATTCAGGACAAAAAGCAGTATTACTTTAGTGCCTTGTTGCAAACAGGATGCATGTTTTGGAATATTCTGTACAGGCTTCCTTCTTTTCACTTTGTCAATTAGGTTAGTATTGTGGAGTAACTACAATGTTGTTGATCCATCCTCAGGTTTCTCCTATCACAGCCATTAAACTCTGTAACTGTTTTAAAGTCACCATTGGCCTCATGGTGAAATCCCTGAGCGGTTTCCTTCCTCTCCGGCAACTGAGTTAGGAAGGACGCCTGTGTCTATGTAGTGACTGGGTGTATTGATACACCATCCAACGTGTAATTAATGCTCAAATGCGTATTCAGTGTCTACTTTTTTAAATGTGTTACCATTCTACCAATTGGTGCCCTTCTTTGCGAGGCATTAGAAAACCTCCCTGGTCTTTGTGGTTGAATCTTTGTTTGAAATTCACTGCTCAACTGAGGAATCTTACAGATAATTGTATGTGTGGGGTACAGAGATGAGGTAGTCATTCAAAAATCAAGTCCATGCAACTTATTATATGACTTTTTAAGCAATTTTTTTTAGGCTAGCCATAACAAAGTTATTTAGGCGTTGCCATAACAAACTTATTTAGGCGTTGCCATAACAAAGTTATTTAGGCGTTGCCATAACAAACTTATTTAGGCGTTGCCATAACAAACTTATTTAGGTGTTGCCATAACAAACTTATTTAGGTGTTGCCATAACAAAGTTATTTAGGCGTTGCCATAACAAACTTATTTAGGCGTTGCCATAACAAACTTATTTAGGCGTTGCCATAACAAACTTATTTAGGCGTTGCCATAACAAAGGTGTTGAATATTTATTGACTCAAGACATTTCAACTTTTCATTTTTAAATAATTTGTAAAAATGTAAAAAAAAATATATAATTCCACTTTAACATTATGTGGTATTGTGTGAAGACCAGTGACACAACATCTAAATGTAATCTATTTGAAATTCAGGCTGATACACAACAAAATGTGGAAAAAGTCAAAGGGTGTGAATACATTCTGAAGGCACTGTACATATACAGGTTTTGGAGAGGTGCGGGTGCCTGCCACGCTGGGAGCTGTCGTTGTAGAATTTCCCAAAGGCCAAATACTACCTTGAGACGCACACAAGTTACTCACAACAGAAGATTTGTGCCGAGATCCGAGTGGTATTAGAATATTTAAATCCTCCTATTCCTATATCATTACTATCATAATGATCCGCTCCCTCTCTTCTAGAAAGAGGTATTCATGGGCATAATGAATTACTGCCTTGTATTTAATCCATCATTAATACTCACATGCTCGCTAGTGTTTAGCTATCTCATTTTCACGATCTCCTTTTGATTAGCACACTGATGATCTATCTGCCTGCCTCTCTAAAGATCCATCCATGCTGCTCTGAGCTGCACAACCACACAGCTGGGGTTTAATTTTTTTTTTTTTTTAATTCAGCCGTGCGTCACCTAATTATGGATAAGGAGTCTGATTGCTAAACGTCCAATCAGGATGTGATTGTGAGAGGAGCTTGGGGAGCAGAACTCTTTTGGCTTTTATTGTGGTGACCAACAACCTATAAATAGACTGTGACATCCTCTGGGCCCTGACATGTTCATCAATTGAGACTTCATATGATATAGCAGCTGACTTTCAGCTTGCTTAATAGGATGTTAGTTGTTGATTTGACCATGTGACAGTAATGTATTAGTGCTGGTTTGACCATGTGACAGTAATGTATTAGAGCTGGTTTGACCATGTGACAGTAAGGTATTAGAGCTGGTTTGACCATGTGACAGTAATGTATTAGAGCTGGTTTGACCATGTGACAGTAATGTATTAGAGCTGGTTTGACCATGTGACAGTAATGTATTAGTGCTGGTTTGACCATGTGACAGTAATGTATTAGAGCTGGTTTGACCATGTGACAGTAATGTATTAGAGATGGTTTGACCATGTGACAGTAATGTATTAGAGATGGTTTGACCATGTGACAGTAATGTATTAGAGCTGGTTTGACCATGTGACAGTAATGTATTAGAGCTGGTTTGACCATGTGACAGTAATGTATTAGAGCTGGTTTGACCATGTGACAGTAATGTATTAGAGCTGGTTTGACCATGTGACAGTAATGTATTAGAGCTGGTTTGACCATGTGACAGTAATGTATTAGTGCTGGTTTGACCATGTGACAGTAATGTATTAGAGCTGGTTTGACCATGTGACAGTAAGGTATTAGAGCTGGTTTGACCATGTGACAGTAATGTATTAGAGCTGGTTTGACCATGTGACAGTAATGTATTAGAGCTGGTTTGACCATGTGACAGTAATGTATTAGAGCTGGTTTGACCATGTGACAGTAATGTATTAGTGCTGGTTTGACCATGTGACAGTAATGTATTAGAGCTGGTTTGACCATGTGACAGTAAGGTATTAGAGCTGGTTTGACCATGTGACAGTAATGTATTAGAGCTGGTTTGACCATGTGACAGTAATGTATTAGAGCTGGTTTGACCATGTGACAGTAATGTATTAGAGCTGGTTTGACCATGTGACAGTAAGGTATTAGAGCTGGTTTGACCATGTGACAGTAATGTATTAGAGCTGGTTTGACCATGTGACAGTAATGTATTAGAGCTGGTTTGACCATGTGACAGTAATGTATTAGAGCTGGTTTGACCATGTGACAGTAATGTATTAGAGCTGGTTTGACCATGTGACAGTAATGTATTAGAGCTGGTTTGACCATGTGACAGTAATGTATTAGAGCTGGTTTGACCATGTGACAGTAATGTATTAGAGCTGGTTTGACCATGTGACAGTAATGTATTAGAGCTGGTTTGACCATGTGACAGTAATGTATTAGAGCTGGTTTGACCATGTGACAGTAATGTATTAGAGCTGGTTTGACCATGTGACAGTAATGTATTAGAGCTGGTTTGACCATGTGACAGTAATGTATTAGAGCTGGTTTGACCATGTGACAGTAATGTATTAGAGCTGGTTTGACCATGTGACAGTAATGTATTAGAGCTGGTTTGACCATGTGACAGTAATGTATTAGAGCTGGTTTGACCATGTGACAGTAATGTATTAGAGCTGGTTTGACCATGTGACAGTAAGGTATTAGAGCTGGTTTGACCATGTGACAGTAAGGTATTAGAGCTGGTTTGACCATGTGACAGTAATGTATTAGAGCTGGTTTGACCATGTGACAGTAATGTATTAGAGCTGGTTTGACCATGTGACAGTAATGTATTAGAGCTGGTTTGACCATGTGACAGTAATGTATTAGAGCTGGTTTATAATGTATGGCATGCTTTTCTTTATTTTTTTCACCTCTTACAGATGAAAATGATTAACAGATATTGCTCTCCGGATGATCAGGTATGTTCTCATGCAAGGCGCTATAACAATCTACATCTACAACTATCTACATCTATAACTATCTACATCTACAACTATCTACATCTATAACTATCTACATCTACAACTATCTACATCTATAACTATCTACATCTACAACTATCTACTTCTACATCTACAACTATCTACATCTATAACTATCTACATCTATAACTATCTACATCTATAACTATCTACTTCTACAACTATCTACATCTATAACTATCTACTTCTACAACTATCTACATGTATAACTATCTACATCTATAACTATCTACTTCTACAACTATCTACATCTATAACTATCTACTTCTACAACTATCTACATCTATAACTATCTACATCTACAACTATCTACATCTACAACTATCTACATCTACAACTATCTACATCTATAACTATCTACATCTACAACTATCTACATCTATAACTATCTACATCTACAACTATCTACATCTATAACTATCTACATCTACAACTATCTACATCTATAACTACAACTATCTATAACTGTCTACATATATAACTATCTACATCTATAACTATCTACATCTATAACTACAACTATCTATAACTGTCTACATATATAACTATCTACATCTACAACTATCTACATATATAACTATCTACTTCTACAACTATCTACATCTATAACTATCTACATATATAACTATCTACTTCTACAACTATCTACATCTATAACTGTCTACATATATAACTATCTACATCTATAACTATCTACATCTATAACTACAACTATCTATAACTGTCTACATATATAACTATCTACATCTACAACTATCTACATATATAACCATCTTTAACTAAGACGTATCCACTCATAGTATGTAGGTTAATTACAAATGATAAAAAATTGCAAGAGAATGTATTACCTTGTTTCTGCAGATTGTCCACATGGGTTGGGTGTGTGAAAACCCTCAAGCTAATGATGCTGGTCCATCAAGTACCTTCAAGTTCCTGGCATTGCGAGGCCCTTCGCTCTACGTCTTCAGGAGTCCTCCTGTATGAACCTCCCATTGATTTCCTCGTCATTCATTAACTGTTAAGAGTCCAAAGCATGTTGGTGGGCTACATGATAGCCCGTACATTCTCTCTTCAGCTGGGAGCATGTTGGTGGGCTACATGATAGCCCGTACATTCTCTCTTCAGCTGGGAGCATGTTGGTGGGCTACATGATAGCCCGTACATTCTCTCTTCAGCTGGGAGCATGTTGGTGGGCTACATGATAGCCCGTACATTCTCTCTTCAGCTGGGAGCATGTTGGTGGGCTACATGATAGCCCGTACATTCTCTCTTCAGCTGGGAGCATGTTGGTGAGCTACATGATAGCCCGTACATTCTCTCTTCAGCTGGGAGCATGTTGGTGGGCTACATGATAGCCCGTACATTCTCTCTTCAGCTGGGAGCATGTTGGTGGGCTACATGATAGCCCGTACATTCTCTCTTCAGCTGGGAGCATGTTGGTGGGCTACATGATAGCCCGTACATTCTCTCTTCAGCTGGGAGCATGTTGGTGGGCTACATGATAGCCCGTACATTCTCTCTTCAGCTGGGAGCATGTTGGTGGGCTACATGATAGCCCGTACATTCTCTCTTCAGCTGGGAGCATGTTGGTGGGCTACATGATGGCCCGTACATTCTCTCTTCAGCTGGGAGCATGTTGGTGGGCTACATGATAGCCCGTACATTCTCTCTTCAGCTGGGAGCATGTTGATGGGCTACATGATAGCCCGTACATTCTCTCTTCAGCTGGGAGCATGTTGATGGGCTACATGATAGCCCGTACATTCTCTCTTCAGCTGGGAGCATGTTGGTGGGCTACATGATGGCCCGTACATTCTCTCTTCAGCTGGGAGCATGTTGGTGAGCTACATGATAGCCCGTACATTCTCTCTTCAGCTGGGAGCATGTTGGTGGGCTACATGATAGCCCGTACATTCTCTCTTCAGCTGGGAGCATGTTGGTGGGCTACATGATAGCCCGTACATTCTCTCTTCAGCTGGGAGCATGTTGGTGGGCTACATGATAGCCCGTACATTCCCTCTTCAGCTGGGAGCATGTTGGTGGGCTACATGATAGCCCGTACATTCTCTCTTCAGCTGGGAGCATGTTGGTGGGCTACATGATAGCCCGTACATTCTCTCTTCAGCTGGGAGCATGTTGGTGGGCTACATGATAGCCCGTACATTCTCTCTTCAGCTGGGAGCATGTTGGTGGGCTACATGATGGCCCGTACATTCTCTCTTCAGCTGGGAGCATGTTGGTGGGCTACATGATGGCCCGTACATTCTCTCTTCAGCTGGGAGCATGTTGGTGGGCTACATGATGGCCCGTACATTCTCTCTTCAGCTGGGAGCATGTTGGTGGGCTACATGATAGCCCGTACATTCTCTCTTCAGCTGGGAGCATGTTGGTGGGCTACATGATAGCCCGTACATTCTCTCTTCAGCAGGGAGCATGTTGGTGGGCTACATGATAGCCCGTACATTCTCTCTTCAGCTGGGAGCATGTTGGTGGGCTACATGATAGCCCGTACATTCTCTCTTCAGCTGGGAGCATGTTGGTGGGCTACATGATAGCCCGTACATTCTCTCTTCAGCTGGGAGCATGTTGGTGGGCTACATGATGGCCCGTACATTCTCTCTTCAGCTGGGAGCATGTTGGTGGGCTACATGATGGCCCGTACATTCTCTCTTCAGCTGGGAGCATGTTGGTGGGCTACATGATAGCCCGTACATTCTCTCTTCAGCTGGGAGCATGTTGGTGGGCTACATGATAGCCCGTACATTCTCTCTTCAGCTGGGAGCATGTTGGTGGGCTACATGATAGCCCGTACATTCTCTCTTCAGCTGGGAGCATGTTGGTGGGCTACATGATAGCCCGTACATTCTCTCTTCAGCTGGGAGCATGTTGGTGGGCTACATGATAGCCCGTACATTCTCTCTTCAGCTGGGAGCATGTTGGTGGGCTACATGATAGCCCGTACATTCTCTCTTCAGCTGGGAGCATGTTGGTGGGCTACATGATAGCCCGTACATTCTCTCTTCAGCTGGGAGCATGTTGGTGGGCTACATGATGGCCCGTACATTCTCTCTTCAGCTGGGAGCATGTTGGTGGGCTACATGATGGCCCGTACATTCTCTCTTCAGCTGGGAGCATGTTGGTGGGCTACATGATAGCCCGTACATTCTCTCTTCAGCTGGGAGCATGTTGGTGGGCTACATGATAGCCCGTACATTCTCTCTTCAGCTGGGAGCATGTTGGTGGGCTACATGATAGCCCGTACATTCTCTCTTCAGCTGGGAGCATGTTGGTGGGCTACATGATAGCCCGTACATTCTCTCTTCAGCTGGGAGCATGTTGGTGGGCTACATGATAGCCCGTACATTCTCTCTTCAGCTGGGAGCATGTTGGTGAGCTACATGATAGCCCGTACATTCTCTCTTCAGCTGGGAGCATGTTGGTGGGCTACATGATAGCCCGTACATTCTCTCTTCAGCTGGGAGCATGTTGGTGGGCTACATGATAGCCCGTACATTCTCTCTTCAGCTGGGAGCATGTTGGTGGGCTACATGATAGCCCGTACATTCCCTCTTCAGCTGGGAGCATGTTGGTGGGCTACATGATAGCCCGTACATTCTCTCTTCAGCTGGGAGCATGTTGGTGGGCTACATGATAGCCCGTACATTCTCTCTTCAGCTGGGAGACTGTTGGTTTGCTACATACAGTGTATAATTATAATGGTTATTCTGAACCTTTTTGACACGTACTCTGAACAAAAATATAAAAGCAAAGATGCAACAATGTCAAATATTTTGCTGAGTAATAGTTCATATAAGGTGCTAAGTCAATAGAAATAAATAAATTAGGTTCTAATCTATGGATTTCACATGACTGGGCAGGGGCGCAGCCATGGGTGGGCCTGAGAGGTCGTAGACTTGTCTATTGATCATGCTGTTTAATCAGCTTCTTGATAATCCACCCACCTGACAGGTGTGGCATATCTTGACAAAGGATAGAATGCTCACTAACAGGGATGTACACAAATTTGTGAGAGAAAAAATGTTTTTTTTTTTTTTTTTTACATCTGGGATCTTTTATTTCAGCTCATGAAACATGGGACCAACACTTTACACGTTAAGTTTGTATTTTTGTTCAGTATACTTTACAATTACATCATCTATTTCTGAACGGAGTTTTGAGCTGTACCCCAAACCACCCACTAAACAAGTAATGAAACAATTTAATTGTCTTCCCTAGTTATTGGGGTTAATAAGTGAATGCAGAGCTTCCAAATGCTGTTTATCAACCACACTGTATGTTGGCTTACTATGGCTCAGTGTATCTTAACACAATGCCTGTAAGATACTGTATGATTACATTTCTAAAAACAAAAAATACACACACTTTTGTCCCCCTTAGGTTAGTGGAACAGACTGGGGACAAGCTGAAACCCTGTATACCCTCTATGAGGTTCTGTTAAAGGTTCACAAGGTATGTTCAACGTTCAAATGCAGAATAAGACACAAAATGTTACTGGAATTTGAATTAATGTGCATGTCACTTGAACCATGTCTATGTTAGATCTACACATCTCAAGTTGAGAGTTTTGCTTGCAGTGAATAAAACTGGATGACGTTTCACGTATGGATGTGTTGCAGCTATGTGTGACGGAGGACTATTGGATCCAGGCCAAGTTCTACCTCGGCCTCCAGCAGGATGAGGATCTGCAGGACGGAGAACCTTTCTGTTTCAGTATTCTGGTCGGCCACGGCCAGAGTCACACCTTCAGTGTGGAGATGACCTCTGACCTCGCCGTGTGGGAGAAGTCCTTCCAAAGAGCCGTCTTCATGGAGGTGCAGAGAGTAGGGGTAAGTGGAACAGCACATTAGGTTTGTTTTGGCCATGATGTGATTCTCCCCGGAGTTAAAGGTTCGGGGGTTTGTTATAAATGGTGCTGAGATACTGTATGACTGACATTTTACACATTTTGAAAAAAGACGAGCTGTCATTGTGTTATCACACTTTTTAACTGCAGCAAATACGATACATTACTTCCAGACATGCAGTCATTTTGTTCCGTTTAGTGGATCATTCTAGAACAGTACGTAGGGCTCTATTTTTAACAAGCCTAACGTAACGGTAATTCTTAAGCACCGCTTCAGGTTGTGTATTTACGGTCATTTATGTATCGCTTTGGAATTAACTCCAATTCCAATGTTAGTCCATAACGGGACGTTTAGGTCTAAAATAATGTCTACAATACATATATTAAAAGGGAATGTCGGCTCACTGTTTTCCTCCTCTCAAACTTTATATTTTAATAAAACTTTGGTGATTAAGATTTATTTCCAAGCGTTCTCAGGAGCCAACCCGTTTATCGACAGTCTTGACTACTTAGCGATTGCATTGGGCAGAACAAACAAAAAATAATCCTTCATTGAGAGGAGGGGAGTCTATGCTTGGTTTTCAATCAAATAAAACAAAATGGGGAAAAAGTTTAGTTTATGTTTCTAAATACGAAGTATAAAGGCACCAAAAGCACGTTAGGCTTCTCTTGTTCCATGCCCATATGGGCAGTGTGCATCACGGCTGGATAGGCTGTGTTTCAGCTGTCAGAATTCATGACATAACCAACTGTGTTACCACTAAAACCAGCTTTAGATTGGTTTTAAATATCCGTCTCAGAGCTGCCTGAAATTAGCACTTTGGATCATGTTTTTAAGGACACACCTCAAATATTTCCAACCCTCCCATCTGCAGTGTTATGGTGATGACCTCTGTTATGGTAAAGTCTGCAGTGTTATGGTGATGACCTCTGTTATGGTAAAGTCTGCAGTATTATGGTGATGAGCTCTGTTATGGTAAAGTCTGCAGTATTATGGTGATGACCTCTGTTATGGTAAAGTCTGCAGTATTATGGTGATGAGCTCTGTTATGGTAAAGTCTGCAGTGTTATGGTGATGAGCTCTGTTATGGTAAAGTCTGCAGTATTATGGTGATGACCTCTGTTATGGTAAAGTCTACAGTGTTATGGTGATGACCTCTGTTATGGTAAAGTCTACAGTATTATGGTGATGAGCTCTGTTATGGTAAAGTCTGCAGTATTATGGTGATGAGCTCTGTTATGGTAAAGTCTGCAGTATTATGGTGATGAGCTCTGTTATGGTAAAGTCTGCAGTATTATGGTGATGAGCTCTGTTATGGTAAAGTCTGCAGTGTTATGGTGATGAGCTCTGTTATGGTAAAGTCTGCAGTATTATGGTGATGACCTCTGTTATGGTAAAGTCTGCAGTATTATGGTGATGACCTCTGTTATGGTAAAGGTCTGCAGTGTTATGGTGATGACCTCTGTTATGGTAAAGTCTGCAGTGTTATGGTGATGAGCTCTGTTATGGTAAAGTCTGCAGTATTATGGTGATGACCTCTGTTATGGTAAAGTCTGCAGTGTTATGGTGATGAGCTCTGTTATGGTAAAGTCTGCAGTATTATGGTGATGACCTCTGTTATGGTAAAGTCTACAGTGTTATGGTGATGACCTCTGTTATGGTAAAGTCTACAGTATTATGGTGATGAGCTCTGTTATGGTAAAGTCTGCAGTATTATGGTGATGCGCTCTGTTATGGTAAAGTCTGCAGTATTATGGTGATGAGCTCTGTTATGGTAAAGTCTGCAGTATTATGGTGATGAGCTCTGTTATGGTAAAGTCTGCAGTATTATGGTGATGAGCTCTGTTATGGTAAAGTCTGCAGTATTATGGTGATGAGCTCTGTTATGGTAAAGTCTGCAGTATTATGGTGATGACCTCTGTTATGGTAAAGGTCTGCAGTGTTATGGTGATGAGCTCTGTTATGGTAAAGTCTGCAGTGTTATGGTGATGACCTCTGTTATGGTAAAGTCTGCAGTATTATGGTGATGAGCTCTGTTATGGTAAAGTCTGCAGTGTTATGGTGATGAGCTCTGTTATGGTAAAGTCTGCAGTATTATGGTGATGACCTCTGTTATGGTAAAGTCTGCAGTGTTATGGTGATGACCTCTGTTATGGTAAAGTCTGCAGTATTATGGTGATGAGCTCTGTTATGGTAAAGTCTGCAGTGTTATGGTGATGCGCTCTGTTATGGTAAAGGTCTGCAGTATTATGGTGATGAGCTCTGTTATGGTAAAGTCTGCAGTATTATGGTGATGAGCTCTGTTATGGTAAAGTCTGCAGTGTTATGGTGATGACCTCTGTTATGGTAAAGTCTGCAGTATTATGGTGATGAGCTCTGTTATGGTAAAGTCTGCAGTATTATGGTGCTGAGCTCTGTTATGGTAAAGTCTGCAGTGTTATGGTGATGAGCTCTGTTATGGTAAAGTCTGCAGTATTATGGTGATGACCTCTGTTATGGTAAAGTCTGCAGTATTATGGTGATGAGCTCTGTTATGGTAAAGTCTGCAGTGTTATGGTGATGCGCTCTGTTATGGTAAAGTCTGCAGTATTATGGTGATGCGCTCTGTTATGGTAAAGTCTGCAGTGTTATGGTGATGAGCTCTGTTATGGTAAAGTCTGCAGTGTTATGGTGATGAGCTCTGTTATGGTAAAGTCTGCAGTATTATGGTGATTAGCTCTGTTATGGTAAAGTCTGCAGTGTTATGGTGATGAGCTCTGTTATGGTAAAGTCTGCAGTATTATGGTGATTAGCTCTGTTATGGTAAAGTCTGCAGTGTTATGGTGATGAGCTCTGTTATGGTAAAGTCTGCAGTGTTATGGTGATGAGCTCTGTTATGGTAAAGTCTGCAGTGTTATGGTGATGAGCTCTGTTATGGTAAAGTCTGCAGTGTTATGGTGATGAGCTCTGTTATGGTAAAGTCTGCAGTGTTATGGTGATGAGCTCTGTTATGGTAAAGTCTGCAGTGTTATGGTGATGACCTCTGTTATGGTAAAGTCTGCAGTATTATGGTGATGCGCTCTGTTATGGTAAAGTCTGCAGTGTTATGGTGCTGAGCTCTTGCAGAGAACGCATATTGCAGCACACCTTGTTCAGGAAGTGAATAGATTACATATTTAACTGCTACTGGTCTTTTCGGTATTTAATAAGAGTTTTATTTAACCTTTACCTGTATATGTGAAAGATTTGCTAAAAGTCAGACTGCATTAAATTACTAAGCTCCTCATAATCAGCTCTTAACATGGACTAAAAATAGTTGCCGGTACTCATGTTGGGTACTGTTTACATTTAGGGATCAGGAGCTCCTCAAAACTTTTGAACTAATATTCTCTAAGAGGGACAGAAGCTCCAGCAGTAGAACATACGAGATGTCGCTGCTCAGCTCCGGTGAACTCCTGCCCAAGTGAAGAACTGCTCATAATCACAGCCAAAAGGTATACTCTCTTATACCTGCTACTGTCAACACAGTGAACCTGCTACTGTCAACACAGTGGGCCTGCTACTGTCAACACAGTGGTCCTGCTACTGTCAACACAGTGAACCTGCTACTGTCAACACAGTGAACCTGCTACTGTCAACACAGTGAACCTGCTACTGTCAACACAGTGAACCTGCTACTGTCAACACAGTGAACCTGCTACTGTCAACACAGTGTGCCTGCTACTGTCAACACAGTGAACCTGCTACTGTCAACACAGTGGGCCTGCTACTGTCAACACAGTGGTCCTGCTACTGTCAACACAGTGAACCTGCTACTGTCAACACAGTGTGCCTGCTACTGTCAACACAGTGAACCTGCTACTGTCAACACAGTGGGCCTGCTACTGTCAACACAGTGGACCTGCTACTGTCAACACAGTGGGCCTGCTACTGTCAACACAGTGGGCCTGCTACTGTCAACACAGTGGGCCTGCTACTGTCAACACAGTGGGCCTGCTACTGTCAACACAGTGGGCCTGCTACTGTCAACACAGTGGGCCTGCTACTGTCAACACAGTGAACCTGCTACTGTCAACACAGTGGGCCTGCTACTGTCAACACAGTGGTCCTGCTACTGTCAACACAGTGAACCTGCTACTGTCAACACAGTGAACCTGCTACTGTCAACACAGTGGGCCTGCTACTGTTAACACAGTGGGCCTGCTACTGTTAACACAGTGAACCTGCTACTGTCAACACAGTGGGCCTGCTACTGTCAACACAGTGGGCCTGCTACTGTCAACACAGTGGGCCTGCTACTGTCAACACAGTGGGCCTGCTACTGTTAACACAGTGGGCCTGCTACTGTCAACACAGTGAACCTGCTACTGTCAACACAGTGGGCCTGCTACTGTCAACACAGTGGGCCTGCTACTGTCAACACAGTGGGCCTGCTACTGTCAACACAGTGGGCCTGCTACTGTTAACACAGTGGGCCTGCTACTGTTAACACAGTGAACCTGCTACTGTCAACACAGTGGTCCTGCTACTGTCAACACAGTGGGCCTGCTACTGTCAACACAGTGAACCTGCTACTGTCAACACAGTGGGCCTGCTACTGTCAACACAGTGGGCCTGCTACTGTTAACACAGTGGGCCTGCTACTGTCAACACAGTGGGCCTGCTACTGTCAACACAGTGGGCCTGCTACTGTCAACACAGTGGGCCTGCTACTGTCAACACAGTGGGCCTGCTACTGTCAACACAGTGGTCCTGCTACTGTTAACACAGTGGGCCTGCTACTGTCAACACAGTGGGCCTGCTACTGTCAACACAGTGGGCCTGCTACTGTCAACACAGTGAACCTGCTACTGTCAACACAGTGGGCCTGCTACTGTTAACACAGTGGGCCTGCTACTGTCAACACAGTGAACCTGCTACTGTCAACACAGTGGGCCTGCTACTGTCAACACAGTGGGCCTGCTACTGTCAACACAGTGGGCCTGCTACTGTTAACACAGTGAACCTGCTACTGTTAACACAGTGGGCCTGCTACTGTCAACACAGTGAACCTGCTACAGTCAACACAATGCCGACTAGAGTGGTGTTATACTGTCAGCTGTATGCAGACTAGAGTGGTGTTATACTGTCAGCTGTATGCAGACTAGAGTGGTGTTATACTGTCAGCTGTATGCAGACTAGAGTGGTGTTACACTGTCAGCTGTATGCAGACTAGAGTGGTGTTACACTGTCAGCTGTATGCAGACTAGAGTGGTGTTATACTGTCAGCTGTATACAGACTAGAGTGGTGATGTACTGTCAGCTGTATGCACACTAGAGTGGTGTTACACTGTCAGCTGTATGCAGACTAGAGTGGTGTTATACTGTCAGCTGTATGCAGACTAGAGTGGTGTTATACTGTCAGCTGTATGCAGACTAGAGTGGTGTTACACTGTCAGCTGTATGCAGACTAGAGTGGTGTTACACTGTCAGCTGTATGCAGACTAGAGTGGTGTTGTACTGTCAGCTGTATGCAGACTAGAGTGGTGTTACTGTCAGCTGTATGCAGACTAGAGTGGTGTTATACTGTCAGCTGTATGCAGACTAGAGTGGTGTTATACTGTCAGCTGTATGCAGACTAGAGTGGTGTTATACTGTCAGCTGTATGCAGACTAGAGTGGTGTTACACTGTCAGCTGTATGCAGACTAGAGTGGTGTTACACTGTCAGCTGTATGCAGACTAGAGTGGTGTTATACTGTCAGCTGTATACAGACTAGAGTGGTGATGTACTGTCAGCTGTATGCAGACTAGAGTGGTGTTGTACTGTCAGCTGTATGCAGACTAGAGTGGTGTTGTACTGTCAGCTGTATGCAGACTAGAGTGGTGTTGTACTGTCAGCTGTATGCAGACTAGAGTGGTGTTACACTGTCAGCTGTATGCAGACTAGAGTGGTGTTACACTGTCAGCTGTATGCAGACTAGAGTGGTGTTACACTGTCAGCTGTATGCAGACTAGAGTGGTGTTACACTGTCAGCTGTATGCAGACTAGAGTGGTGTTACACTGTCAGCTGTATGCAGACTAGAGTGGTGTTACACTGTCAGCTGTATGCAGACTAGAGTGGTGTTACACTGTCAGCTGTATGCAGACTAGAGTGGTGTTACACTGTCAGCTGTATACAGACTAGAGTGGTGTTACACTGTCAGCTGTATGCAGACTAGAGTGGTGTTATACCGTCAGCTGTAAGCAGACTAGAGTGGTGTTATACTGTCAGCTGTATGCAGACTAGAGTGGTGTTACACTGTCAGCTGTATGCAGACTAGAGTGGTGTTGTACTGTCAGCTGTATGCAGACTAGAGTGGTGTTATACTGTCAGCTGTATGCAGACTAGAGTGGTGTTATACTGTCAGCTGTATGCAGACTAGAGTGGTGTTACACTGTCAGCTGTATGCAGACTAGAGTGGTGTTGCACTGTCAGCTGTATGCAGACTAGAGTGGTGTTATACTGTCAGCTGTATGCAGACTAGAGTGGTGATGTACTGTCAGCTGTATGCAGACTAGAGTGGTGTTGTACTGTCAGCTGTATGCAGACTAGAGTGGTGTTATACTGTCAGCTGTATGCAGACTAGAGTGGTGTTGCACTGTCAGCTGTATGCAGACTAGAGTGGTGTTATACTGTCAGCTGTATGCAGACTAGAGTGGTGTTATACTGTCAGCTGTATGCAGACTACAGTGGTGTTATACTGTCAGCTGTATGCAGACTAGAGTGGTGTTGCATTGTCAGCTGTATGCAGACTAGAGTGGTGTTATACTGTCAGCTGTATGCAGACTAGAGTGGTGTTATACTGTCAGCTGTATGCAGACTAGAGTGGTGATGTACTGTCAGCTGTATGCAGACTAGAGTGGTGTTACACTGTCAGCTGTATGCAGACTAGAGTGGTGTTATACTGTCAGCTGTATGCAGACTAGAGTGGTGATGTACTGTCAGCTGTATGCTGACTAGAGTGGTGTTATACTGTCAGCTGTATGCAGACTAGAGTGGTGTTGCACTGTCAGCTGTATGCAGACTAGAGTGGTGTTATACTGTCAGCTGTATGCAGACTAGAGTGGTGTTATACTGTCAGCTGTATGCAGACTACAGTGGTGTTATACTGTCAGCTGTATGCAGACTAGAGTGGTGTTGCATTGTCAGCTGTATGCAGACTAGAGTGGTGTTATACTGTCAGCTGTATGCAGACTAGAGTGGTGTTATACTGTCAGCTGTATGCAGACTAGAGTGGTGATGTACTGTCAGCTGTATGCAGACTAGAGTGGTGTTACACTGTCAGCTGTATGCAGACTAGAGTGGTGTTATACTGTCAGCTGTATGCAGACTAGAGTGGTGATGTACTGTCAGCTGTATGCAGACTAGAGTGGTGTTGTACTGTCAGCTGTATGCAGACTAGAGTGGTGTTATACTGTCAGCTGTATGCAGACTAGAGTGGTGTTATACTGTCAGCTGTATGCAGACTAGAGTGGTGATGTACTGTCAGCTGTATGCAGACTAGAGTGGTGTTGTACTGTCAGCTGTATGCAGACTAGAGTGGTGTTATACTGTCAGCTGTATGCAGACTAGAGTGGTGTTATACTGTCAGCTGTATGCAGACTAGAGTGGTGTTGCACTGTCAGCTGTATGCAGACTAGAGTGGTGTTATACTGTCAGCTGTATGCAGACTAGAGTGGTGTTACTGTCAGCTGTATGCAGACTAGAGTGGTGTTATACTGTCAGCTGTATGCAGACTAGAGTGGTGTTGTACTGTCAGCTGTATGCAGACTAGAGTGGTGATGTACTGTCAGCTGTATGCAGACTAGAGTGGTGTTACACTGTCAGCTGTATGCAGACTAGAGTGGTGTTATACTGTCAGCTGTATGCAGACTAGAGTGGTGATGTACTGTCAGCTGTATGCAGACTAGAGTGGTGTTGTACTGTCAGCTGTATGCAGACTAGAATGGTGTTATACTGTCAGCTGACAAAAGTATCAATAGAGTATCTCTGATGCAAATAGTTTATAACACCTGACATGTATGTTTCATAACACCTGACATGTATGTTTCATAACACCTGACATGAGCATTGCAGGATCCTTCATAATAGCAGGCTTAGCACTGTACACATTGAACAATTGTCAAAACCTTCACAGATATGCTTGGGAATGAGATTTGATGTTTTCAGAATAACTATGCTCCCTTTTTTGAGCTGTTCTCTATTCATTCACTCGAACCAAGAGTCAAAAGTATGCTAGATGTCAAGTCGGGGCCTCATCGAATGGCCGGTAGGGTTCTGTATAATTCTCCTCTTCAAAAGCAGCCAACCAAAGTAAAAGGCTAAAACACAGTTAAGCTGGAGGGCTATGATGCTCAGAACCCTTGACTACAGACATGTATAAATAATACAGAGGAAAGAACCTGTCAGAAGAGATGTAAATCACTGCAGGGCTGAAATACATTTTAAGGGCAAAGTGTGAACCCACAAAAATTCCATAATTTGGTTCTGCTCAAAAAATGTTGACCAGACGCAAGTTCTTAAAATTCATTGGCTGTTGAGAAAATACGTCTCTTTGAAGGCAAGTATAATCCCATTATGTTCTATAGAGTGGCTTGTTTGTTCATGGATAGTTCAGCATCGTGATTCCACAGGGCTCAATTAAGTTGCCACTTAATTCTGAGGACATTCATTCCATAGGCAAGTTCTTAGCTGTACCAAAAAAATTTTTTTTTTACATTACAACACAAAATGAAGCCCAATGAAATGAACATTCTCTCTTAATCTTTCATAGACTGAACCCTTGAAAGCAGGAACAGATGGTCATGGCCTGTGGCTCTGATGTATCCTGTACTTCAATTGGACTGGGACTTGTTGTTTATTATAGAATACAAAATGGAGGATACAAAAAAGTATGAATGTAAAAAGTATGAATGTATGTACTTGTAAGTCGCTCTGGATAAGAGCGTCTGCTAAATGACTTAAATGTAAATGTAAATGTAATACAAGATGAATATGACATAGTGGACACTACAAAGGACATAGTGGTCCTGGTACACTATGAAGGACATAGTGAAGGACATAGTGAAGGACATAGTGAAGGACATAGTGAAGGACATAGTGGTCCTGGTACACTATGAAGGACATAGTGAAGGACATAGTGAAGGACATAGTGAAGGACATAGTGGTCCTGGTACACTATGAAGGACATAGTGAAGGACATAGTGAAGGACATAGTGAAGGACATAGTGGTCCTGGTACACTATGAAGGACATAGTGAAGGACATAGTGAAGGACATAGTGGTCCTGGTACACTATGAAGGACATAGTGAAGAACATAGTGGTCCTGGTACACTATGAAGGACATAGTGAAGGACATAGTGAAGGACATAGTGAAGGACATAGTGAAGGACATAGTGAAGGACATAGTGGTCCTGGTACACTATGAAGGACATAGTGAAGGACATAGTGAAGGACATAGTGGTCCTGGTACACTATGAAGGACATAGTGAAGGACATAGTGAAGGACATAGTGAAGGACATAGTGGTCCTGGTACACTATGAAGGACATAGTGAACGCCATAGTGGTCCTGGTACACTATGAAGGACATAGTGAAGGACATAGTGAACTATGAAACAGATACTTTATATAAAAGAATGATAATAAAAAGCTTTGGATCAACTTAAATTAAACTTTGGGCAAAAAAGGCCAACTCGGCTCCATCATCCATTGAATCAGATGGCTCATTTCATCACAAAACAAACTGATATTGCCAACTACTTTAATGAGTTTAACTACTTTAATCTCCTAATGAGTGGAGATTATAACAGAACATGGCCAAGATGTTCAAACGTTCATAGATGACCAGCAGGGTCAAATAATAATAATCACAGCGGTTGCAGAGGGTGCAACTGGTCAGCACCTCAGGAGTAAATGTCAGTTGGCTAGAGACAGCAGGTGCGGTAGAGAGAGAGTCGAAAACAGGAGATCCGAGACAAGGTAGCACGTCCGGTGAACAGGTCAGGGTTCCATAGCCACAAGAAAAACAGTTGACACTGGAGCAGCAACATGGCCATGTGGACTAGGGACAGCAAGGAGTCATCATGCCAGGTAGCCCTGAGGCGTGGTCCCAGGGCTCAGGTCCTCCGGGAGGGGAGCGAGAGAGAGAGAATTAGAGGGAGCACACTTAAATTCACACAGGACACAGGATATAACATATATAACAGACTGACCCTAGCCCTCTGACACATAAACTACTGCAGCATAAATACTGGAGGCTGAGACAGGAGGGGTCAGGAGACACTGTGGCCCCGTCCGACGCTACCCCAGGACAGAGCCAACCAGGCAGGATATAACCCCACCCACTTTGCCAAAGCACAGCCCACACACCACTAGGGGGATATCTTCAAACCACCAACTTACTACACTGAGACAAGGCTGAGTATAGCCCACAAAGATCTCCCCCACGGCACGAACCCGAGGGGGGCGCCAACCCGGACAGGAAGATCACATCAGTTACTCAACCCATTCAAGTGACGCACCCCTCCTAGGGACGGCATGGTAGAGCACCAGTAAGCCAGTGACTCAGCCCACGTAATAGGGTTAGAGGCAGAGAATCCCAGTGGAGAGAGGGGAACCAGCCAGGCAGAGACAGCAAGGGAAGTTTGTCGCTCCAGTGCCTTTCCATTCACCTTCACACCCCTGGGCCAGACTACAGTCAATCATAGGGCCTACTGAAGAGATGAGTCTTCAATAAAGACTTAAAGGTTGAGACCGAGTCTGTGTCTCTCACATGGATAGGCAGACCATTCCATAGAAATGGAGCTCTATAGGAGAAAGCCCTGCCTCCAGCTGTTTGCTTAGAAATTCTAGGGACAGTAAGGAGGCCTGCGTCTTGTGACCGTAGCGTACGTGTAGGTATGTACGTCAGGACCAAATTGGAAAGATAGGTGGGAGCAAGCCCATGTAATGCTTTGTAGGTTAGCAGTAAAACCTAGAAATCAGCCCTAGCCTTAACAGGAAGCCAGGCTAGCACTGGAGTAATATGATCAAATGTTTTGCTTCTAGTCAAGATTCTAGCAGCCGTGTTTGGTGATTTTTCTGGGTAGCCAGAAAGTAGAGCATTGCAGGAGTCTAATCTAGAAGTACAAAAGCATGGATTAGCTTTTCTGCATCATTTTTGGACAAAAAGTTTCAGATATTTGCAATGTTACATAGATGGAAAAAAGCTGTCCTTGAAATAGTCTTGATATGTTCGTCAAAAGAGAGATCAGGGTCCAGAGTAACGCAAAGGTCCTTCAGTTTTATTTGAGACGACTGTACAATCATCAAGATTAATTGTCAGACTCAACAGACAATCTCTTTGTTTCTTGGGACCTAGAACTAGTATCTCTGTTTTGTCCGAGTTTAAAAGTAGAACATTTGCCGCCATCCACTTCCTTATGTCTGAAACACAGTGTAATGCTCGTCTTCCTCCTCTTCTGAGGAGGAATAGTAGGAAGGATCAGAGGACCAATGCGCAGCGCGGTAAGTGTCCATATTTTAATAAAGCAAAATGAACACTGAACAAAACAACAAAGTGAAACGAACGAAAACGAAACAGTCCCGTATAGTTAGACACAGACACAGGAAACAGGAACAGTCACCCACAACCCACAATGACAAAACAGGCTACCTAAATATGGCTCCCAATCAGAGACAACGACTAACACCTGCCTCTGATTGAGAACCATATCAGGCCAAACACATAGAAACAGACAAACTTCAATCCGGAGGCGCCTGAGCCGCCTTTCAGTCCGGAGCCGCCTTTCAGTCCGGAGCCGCCTTTCAGTCCGGAGCCGCCCTTCAGTCCGGAGCCGCCCTTCAGTCCGAAGCCGCCCCTCAGTCCGGAGGCGCTCCTCAGTCCAGAGGCGCTCCTCAGTCCAGAGGCGCTCCTCAGTCCAGTGGGACCCTTTATTAGGGTTCCCAGTCCAAGGTCGGTGGCGAGGGTTGCCGCTCTAAAGAGGCCACTGAAGCGGGTAATGACTATGGTGGAGTGGGGTCCACGTCCAACGCCAGAGCCGCCACCGCGGACAGATGCCCGCCCTTCAGTCAGATGCGCCTCCTGACTGAAGGGCGGCTCAGGCGGCTCCTGACTGAAGGACGGCTCAGGCGCCTCCTGACTGAATGGCGGCTCAGGCGGCTCAGGACAGACGGGCGGCTCAGGACAGACGGGCGGCTCAGGACAGACGGATGGCTCAGGACAGACGGGCGGCTCAGGACAGACGGAAGGCTCAGGCGGCGCTATACAGGAGGGCGGCTCAGGCGGCGCTGGACAGGAGGGAGACTCATTCAGCGCTGGACAGACGGGAGCACCTGGAGGAAGGAAACGGAGAGACAGCCTGGTGCGTGGGGCTGCCACCGGAGGCCTGGTAAGTGGAGGAGGCACCGGATAGACCGGACCGTGGAGGCGCACTACAGGTCTCGAGCACCAAGCCTGCCCAACCCTACCTGGCTGAATGCTCCCCGTAGCCAGGCCAGTGCGGCGAGGTGGAATAGGCCGCACTGGGCTGTGCTGGCGAACCGGGGACACCATGCGTAGGGCTGGTGCCATGTACCCCGGCCCGAGGAGACGCACTGGAGACCAGATGCGTTGAGCCGGCTTCATGGCACCTGGCTCGATGCCCACTCTAGCCCGGCCGATACGAGGCGCTGCTATGTAACGCACCGGGATATGCTTGCGCACCGGGGACACCGTGCACATCTCCGCATAACACGGTGCCTGCCCGGTCCCTCTCTCTCCACGGTAAGCACGGGGAGTTGGCTCAGGTCTCCTACCTGACTTAGCCACACTCCCCGTGTGCCTCCCCCAAGAAATTTTTGGGGCTGCCTCTCGGGCTTCCAACCGCGCTGTCGTGCTGCCTCCTCATACCACCGCCTCTCAGCTTTCGCTGCCTCCAGCTCTGCTTTGGGGCGGCGATATTCTCCAACCTGAGCCCAGGGTCCTTCTCCGTTCAAAATCTCCTCCCATGTCCAGGAGTCCTGAGATTTCGGCCGCTGCTGCTGCTGCCCGTTACCACACTGCTTGGTCCGGTTGTGGTGGGTGATTCTGTAACGCTCGTCTTCCTCCTCTTCTGAGGAGGAATAGTAGGAAGGATCGGAGGACCAATGCGCAGCGTGGTAAGTGTCCATATTTTAATAAAGCAAAATGAACACTGAACAAAACAACAAAGTGAAACGAACGAAAACGAAACAGTCCCGTATGGTTAGACACAGACACAGGAAACAGGAACAATCACCCACAACCCACAATGACAAAACAGGCTACCTAAATATGGCTCCCAATCAGAGACAACGACTAACACCTGCCTCTGATTGAGAACCATATCAGGCCAAACACATAGAAACAGACAAACTAGACATACAACATAGAATGCCCACTCATATCACACCCTGACCAAACAAAACATAGAAACATACAACGCAAACTATGGTCAGGGCGTGACACACAGGCTTCCAGGGAGGGCAATTTTGGGGATTCACCATGTTTCATCGAAATGTACAGCTGTGTGTCATCCGCATAGCAGTGAAAGTTAACATTATGTTTCCGACTGACATCACCAAGAGGTAAAATATATAGTGAAAACTGTAACGATCGTTTTTGGGTGAGAGAGTGGACCAAGGCGCAGCGGGTGATGAATACATAATGATTTATTTGACAAGACGAACACTGACACGAAATACACTATATAATTACAAAATAACAAACGCACGTAGACAGACCTGAACTAACAAACTTACATATACACGAAGAACGCATGAACAGGAACAGACTACATAAAATGAACGAACAAACCGAAACAGTCCCGTGTGGTGCATAGACACAGACACGGAAGACAACCACCCACAACAATCAATGTGAAAACACCTACCTTAATATGGCTCTCAATCAGAGGAAATGAAAACCACCTGCCTCTAATTGAGAACCATATCAGGTCACCCTTTAACAAACATAGAAACACATAACATAGACTACCCACCCAAACTCACGCCCTGACCGTCAAACACATACAAAATAACAGAAAACCGGTCAGGAACGTGACATAACCCCCCCCTCAAGGTGCGTACTCCGAACGCACCACCAAAAGTCTAGGGGAGGGTCTGGGTGGGCGTCTGACCACGGTGGTGGCTCAGGCTCTGGGCGAGGTCCCCACCCCACCATAGTCAATCCCAGCTTACGTCTCCCCCTTAGAATGACCACCCTCATATTACACCCACTTAATTTAAATGGTAACCTTAAGATAAGGGGCAGCACCGGGACAAGGGGCAGCACCGGGATAAGGTAGCTCAAGACAGAGAGATAGCTCAGGACAGAGAGGTAGGTCAGGATAGAGAGGTAGCTCAGGATAGAGGGGCAACTCCGGACTGAAGGGCAGCTCCGGACAGAGAGACAGCTCTGGACTGAGGGGCAGTTCTGGATAAATGGCAGCTCTGGGCTGAGGGGCAGCTCATGACTGGCTGACGGCTCTGGACGCTCATGGCTAGCTGACGGCTCTGGACGCTCATGGCTAGCTGACGGCTCTGGACGCTCATGGCTGGCTGACGGCTCTGGACGCTCATGGCTGGCTGACGGCTCTGGACGCTCATGGCTGGCTGACGGCTCTGGACGCTCATGGCTGGCTGACGGCTCTGGACGCTCATGGCTGGCTGACGGCTCTGGACGCTCATGGCTCGCTGACGGCTCTGGACGCTCATGGCTCGCTGACGGCTCTGGACGCTCATGGCTGGCTGACGGCTCTGGACGCTCATGGCTGGCTGACGGCTCTGGACGCTCATGGCTGGCTGACGGCTCTGGACGCTCATGGCTCGCTGGCGGCTCTGGCAGATCCTGTCTGGTTGGCGGCTCTGGCAGATCCTGTCTGGTTGGCGGCTCTGGCAGATCCTGTCTGGTTGGCGGCTCTGGCAGATCCTGACTGACGAATGGCTCTAGCGGCTCCTGACTGACTAACGGCTCTGACGGCTCGGGACAGACGGGCGGCTCTAATGGCTCGGGACAGACGGATGGCTCAGACGGCACTGGGCAGACGGATGGCTCAGATGGCGCTGGGGAGACGGATGGCTCAGATGGCGCTGGGGAGACGGATGGCTCAGATGGCGCTGGGGAGACGGATGGCTCAGATGGCACTGGGCAGACGGATGGCTCTGGCCGGATGAGGCGCACTGTAGGCCTGGTGCGTGGTGCCGGAACTGGAGGCACCGGGCTAAGGACACGCACCTTCAGGCTAGTGCGGGGAGCAGGGACAGGGCACACTGGACTCTCAAAACGCACTATGGACCTGGTGCGTGGTACCGGCACTGGTGGCACCGGGCTGAGGGCACGCACATCAGGACGAGTACGGGGAGAAGGAACAGTGTGTACAGGGCTCTGGAGACGCACAGGTGGCTTAGTGCGTGGTGCCGGAACTGGAGGCACTGGGCTGGAGACACGCACCATAGGAAGAGTGCGTGGAGGAGGAACAGGGCTCTGGAAACGCACTGGAAGCCTGGTGCGTGGAGTAGGCACTGGTGGTACTGGGCTGAGGCGGGGAGGTGGCGCCGGAAATACCGGACCGTGCAGGCGTACTGGCTCCCTTGAGCACCGAGCCTGCCCAACCTTACCTGGTTGAATGCTCCCCGTCGCCCGCCCAGTGCGGGGAGGTGGAATAACCCGCACCGGGCTATGAAGGCGAACCGGGGACACCATGCGTAAGGCTGGTGCCATGTAAGCCGGCCCAAGGAGACGTACTGGAGGCCATATATGAAGAGCCGGCTTCATGGCACTTGGCTCAATGCCCAATCTAGCCCTACCAGTGCGGGGAGGTGGAATAACCCGCACCGGGCTATGAACACGTACAGGAGACACCGTGCGCTCTACTGCGTAACACGGTGTCTGCCCGTACTCCCGCTCTCCACGGTTAGCCTGGGAAGTGGGCGCAGGTCTCCTACCTGCCCTCGGCCCACTACCTCTTAGCCCCCCCCCCCCCAAGAAATTTTTGGGGTTTCTTCCCGGGCTTCCGTGCTAGCCGCGTACCTTCATATCTCCGCTCCTGGGCTGTGGCTGCCTCCTTCTCCTCCCCAGAGCGGCGATTCACTCCCACCTTAGCCCATGGTCCTTTTCCTTCTATGATTTCCTCCCAACTCCAGAAATCCTGCAATCCTTGTTTCGTGGACCACTGTTCGTGGTCCCGCTGCTTGGTCCGGGTTTGGTGGGTGGTTCTGTAACGATCGTTTTTGGGTGAGAGAGTGGACCAAGGCGCAGCGGGTGATGAATACATAATGATTTATTTGACAAGACGAACACTGACACGAAATACACTATATAATTACAAAATAACAAACGCACGTAGACAGACCTGAACTAACGAACTTACATATACACGAAGAACGCATGAACAGGAACAGACTACATAAAATGAATGAACAAACCGAAACAGTCCCGTGTGGTGCATAGACACAGACACGGAAGACAACCACCCACAACAATCAATGTGAAAACACCTACCTTAATATGGCTCTCAATCAGAGGAAATGAAAACCACCTGCCTCTAATTGAGAACCATATCAGGTCACCCTTTAACAAACATAGAAACACATAACATAGACTACCCACCCAAACTCACGCCCTGACCGTCAAACACATACAAAATAACAGAAAACCGGTCAGGAACGTGACAGAAAACAATAGTGGTCCTAAAACGGAACCTTGAGGAACACTGAAATTGACAGTTGATTTGTCAGAGGATAAACCGTCCACAGAGACAAAGTTACATTTCTAAGATAGCTGCCGGGAAATAAATAAATAAAATAAATAAAAATATGTAAATGTAAATAAATAAATAAAACTAGGCTGCATTACACTACAATGGATATTCCAACCTTGAGGCCTGGCCTGCTCTGCTCTGTGTGCTGCCTAACCACAGGCTGTTTAGTGCTACGGTGGCAGTTCAGGAGGAAAGTCAAAGGTTTATTCTGAAAATAACTTTGGATTAGGCCTTGCACGTGGATAAGCTTAGAGCCTATGTTCTGTTCAGTTGGAGAAGGAGAGCACGAGGATGAGATAGAGGACCAGAGGTCAACTTTGATCGCTTGCTACTACTATAATTGATTTTAATAAAAACAATATGTTTCTTTCCCAATGCTTTTACTATAAAGGAGCTCTTTCTACCTCTACTCTCGTCCACGGTGGTCTGCAAACTCACAATCTTCTGGCGCTGTGGATGTTGATTAAGGCAGCCCCCGGCACCTCTCTGACTCAGAGGGGTTGGGTTAAATGCAGGAGACATTTCAGTTGACGGCATTCAGTTGTACAACTGACTAGGTATCATCCTTTCCCTAAGATGGTGGAGAGGTCTGTCCATGATAAAGCACTGCTCTGCCTTCTTAATAAGGCAGGCCCTACAGGCCCTAATTTTGTCTTACGTGGACTACTGTCCAGACGTGTGGTCAAGTGCCACAAAGAGGGATTTAGGAAAATTACAATTGGCCCAGAACAGAGCAGCAAGGCTGGCCCTTAAATGTACACGGAGAGCTAACAATAATATTATATGCATGTAGAGGAGAGATTGACTTCATCACTAATTCTTTTTATGAGAGGTATTGACATGCTGAATGCACTGAGCTGTCTGTCTAAACTACTGGTACACAGGTCAGACACCCATGCATACCCCTCAAGACATGCCACAAGAGGTCTCTTCACAGTCCCCAAGTCCAGAACAGACTATGGGAGGCACACAGTACTACATAGAACCATGACTACATGGAACTCTATTCCACATCAGGTAACTGACACAAGCAGTAGAATCAGATTAAAAAACTGAGAAAAATACACCTTATGGAACAGCGGGGACTGTGAAGAGGCACACATACACGATAACATACAAACTATTCACTTACGTACACATGGATTTTGTGTTGTACATATGTGGTAGTAGAGTAGTGGCCTGAGGGTACACACTTAATGTGTTGTGAAATCTGTTGTGTAATGTTTTTTTTTAAGTGCTTTCAGAATGTATTCATAACCCTTGATCTATTCCACATGTTGTTGTGCTACAGCCTGAATTGAACATGTATTACATAGATTTCTCTCACCCATCTGCACACAATTCTCCATAATGTCAAAGTGAAATCATGTTTTTACATATTTTTTTCAAATGTATTTCAAATGAAATACAGAAAAATCTCATTTACATAAGTATTCACACCCCTGAGGCAATGCTTTGTAGAAGCACCTTTGGCAGCAATTACAGCTGTGAGTCTTTGTGGGTAAGTCTAAGCGCTGTGCACACCTGAATTGTACAATATTTACCCATTATTATTTTCAAAATTCTTCCAAGTGCTGTCAAATTGGTTGTTTATCATTGCTAGACAACCATGTTCAGGTTTTGCCATATATTGTCAAGCAAATTTAAGTCAAAACTGTAACTCGGCCACTCAGGAACATTCACTGTCTTCTTGGTAAGCAACTCCAGTGTAGATTTTGCCTCGTGTTTTAGGTTATTGTCCTGCTGAAAGAATAATTCATCTCCAAGTGTCTGGTGAAAAGCAGACTGGACCAGGTTTTCCTCTTGGAACCTGAATGCCTGAATGCTTGGCTCCATTCAGTATTTTTTTTATCCTGAAAAACTCCCCAGTCCTTAATGATTACAAGCATACCTATAACATGATGCAGCCACCACTATGCTGGAACATATGGAGAGTGGAACTCAGTAATGTGTTGTATTGGATTTGCCCCAAACATAACACTTTGTATTCAGGACAAAAAGTTAATTTCTTTGTCACATGATTTGCAGTATTATTTTAGTGCCTAGTTAGAATATTTGTATTCTGTACAGGCTTCCTTCTTTTCACTCTGTTAATTAGGTTAGTATTGTGGAGTAACTACAATGTTGTTGATCCATCCTCAGTTTTCCCCTATCACAGCCATTAAACTCTTAACTGTTTTAATGTCACAATTGTATGTGTGGGGTACAGAGAGATGAGGTAGTCATTCAAAAATCATGGTAAACACTATTATTGCACAGAGTGAGTCCATGTAACTTATGTGACTTGTTAAGCAATTTTTACTCCTGAACTCGTTCAGGCTTCCCATAACAAAGGGATTGAATACTTATTGTGTCACGTCTGAATGAATGGACCAAGGCGCAGCGTACTTAGAGTTCCACATGTTTAATAAATAATAATATTTAATAAATATGAAACTCACCAAAAACAATACAGAAGAAAATGAAACGTGACGTTCTGGGCTGCTCACAGGCAGCTACACAAAAACAAGATCCCACAAACAACCGGTTGGAAAAAGGCTGCCTAAAATATGATCCCCAATCAGAGACAACGATAGACAGCTGCCTCTGATTGGGAACCATACCAGGCCAACAAAGAAATAGAAAACGTAGATTGCCCACCCTAGTCACACCCTGACCTAACCAAATAGAGAATTAAAAGGATCTCTAAGGTCAGGGCGTGACATATTGATTCAAGATATGTCAGCTTTTCATTTTTAATGAATGTGTAAAAATTTCAACAGTGACAGAAAATCGAAATTTAATCAATTTCAAATTATGGCTGTAAACACAACCAAAATGTGGAAAAAGTAAAGGAGTGTGAATACATTCTGAAGGCACTGTAGCTGCCTTCATTTGGCTGGACCCCAGGAAGAGTAGCTGCTGCCTTGGCAGGAACTAATGAGGATCCATAATAAACCCCAGGAAGAGTAGCTGCTGCCTTGGCAGGAACTAATGAGGATCCATAATAAACCCCAGGAAGAGTAGCTGCTGCCTTGGCAGGAACTAATGAGGATCCATAATAAACCCCAGGAAGAGTAGCTGCTGCCTTGGCAGGAGCTAACGGGGATCCATAATAAACCCCAGGAAGAGTAGCTGCTGCCTTGGCAGGAACTAATGAGGATCCATAATAAACCCCAGGAAGAGTAGCTGCTGCCTTGGCAGGAACTAATGAGGATCCATAATAAACCCCAGGAAGAGTAGCTGCTGCCTTGGCAGGAACTAACGGGGATCCATAATAAACCCCAGGAAGAGTAGCTGCTGCCTTGGCAGGAACTAATGAGGATCCATAATAAACCCCAGGAAGAGTAGCTGCTGCCTTGGCAGGAACTAATGGGGATCCATAATAAACCCCAGGAAGAGTAGCTGCTGCCTTGGCAGGAACTAACGGGGATCCATAATAAACCCCAGGAAGAGTAGCTGCTGCCTTGGCAGGAACTAATGAGGATCCATAATAAACCCCAGGAAGAGTAGCTGCTGCCTTGGCAGGAACTAATGGGGATCCATAATAAACCCCAGGAAGAGTAGCTGCTGCCTTGGCAGGAACTAACGGGGATCCATAATAAACCCCAGGAACAGTAGCTGCTGCCTTGGCAGGAACTAATGGGGAACTAATGGCTGCTGCCTTGGCAGGAACTAACGGGGATCCATAATAAACCCCAGGAACAGTAGCTGCTGCCTTGGCAGGAACTAATGGGGATCCATAATAAATACAAATAGTGTTTTTTTTACACTACGAAGGACATAGGGGGACAAGTTAAATCTCCAAAATGATCAAGCATTGTTGTCCATGTCTCCATATAAACAAATAGACGATCTGTATTCTCTGAGGGAGCCTAGTCTGAACAATGTCCTGAGGTGTTAACAGCTGATACAGTGAGCTTAGTCTGAACATTATCCTGCTTTAAATAAACTTTAAATAAACATTAGTGAGGACAAACCTAACTGGACTGTTTGTCCCTCACAGTTTTACTCATTTTATTTTGTATGGAGCTAGGTGTTGGTGTTTTCACATCAAACTTGGACAGGGTTATATTATTTGTTTATTCATTGTATTATGTAGAGTAGAAACACAGAGCTAACCGTAACTCTGGTATGGAAATGATCTGAAACCACTGCATGACGTATTATCCCAATCCCTGTTGTGGAAAGTCTCCAATTAGCAATGTGTAGTCTCTATTTACCATGTTACAGCAACCTCTCATACAACATGACTAAGTAAATCTGTCCTCATGCAGGTTTCTTTTCATGGCAACTCAATTTCAGGCTGGAGAATATTATTTTTTTTAACATCAAGACACTCTGGGGCTGTTGAGTCCCACTGCATTCACTGCTCACTGTAGTAAATGATTAAAAACAGCAGGCTCCCACCAGCCTCGTGAGATGGGGGGAACAAGCAGTACCTGAAACGAACAACCAAAAGTGTCTGAAACACTAAGGAGAAGTAGGCATAATGGTGTCTTTAGACTGGTCACTAAGGAGCCTCCTGGTGTCTTTAGACTGGTCACTAAGGAGCATCCTGGTCTTTAGACTGGTCACTAAGGAGCATCCTGGTCTTTAGACTGGTCACTAAGGAGCATCCTGGTCTTTAGACTGGTCACTAAGGAGCCTCCTGGTGTCTTTAGACTGGTCACTAAGGAGCATCCTGGTCTTTAGACTGGTCACTAAGGAGCATCCTGATGTCTTTAGACTGGTCACTAAGGAGCATCCTGGTCTTTAGACTGGTCACTAAGGAGCATCCTGGTCTTTAGACTGGTCACTAAGGAGCATCCTGGTGTCTTTAGACTGGTCACTAAGGAGCATCCTAGTGTCTTTAGACTGGTCACTAAGGAGCATCCTGGTCTTTAGACTGGTCACTAAGGAGCCTCCTGTTGTCTTTAGACTGGTCACTAAGGAGCATCCTGGTCTTTAGACTGGTCACTAAGGAGCATCCTGGTGTCTTTAGACTGGTCACTAAGGAGCATCCTGGTCTTTAGACTGGTCACTAAGGAGCATCCTGGGGTCTTTAGACTGGTCACTAAGGAGCATCCTGGTGTCTTTAGACTGGTCACTAAGGAGCATCCTGGTCTTTAGGCTGGTCACTAAGGAGCATCCTGGTGTCTTTAGACTGGTCACTAAGGAGCATCCTGGTGTCTTTAGACTGGTCACTAAGGAGCATCCTGGTCTTTAGACTGGTCACTAAGGAGCCTCCTGTTGTCTTTAGACTGGTCACTAAGGAGCATCCTGGTCTTTAGACTGGTCACTAAGGAGCATCCTGGTGTCTTTAGACTGGTCACTAAGGAGCATCCTGGTGTCTTTAGACTGGTCACTAAGGAGCATCCTGGTGTCTTTAGACTGGTCACTAAGGAGCATCCTGGTCTTTAGACTGGTCACTAAGGAGCATCCTGGTGTCTTTAGACTGGTCACTAAGGAGCATCCTGGTGTCTTTAGGCTGGTCACTAAGGAGCATCCTGGTGTCTTTAGACTGGTCACTAAGGAGCATCCTGGTGTTTTTAGACTGGTCACTAAGGAGCATCCTGGTCTTTAGGCTGGTCACTAAGGAGCCTCCTGGTGTCTTTAGACTGGTCACTAAGGAGCATCCTGGTGTCTTTAGACTGGTCACTAAGGAGCATCCTGGTGTCTTTAGACTGGTCACTAAGGAGCATCCTGGTGTCTTTAGGCTGGTCACTAAGGAGCATCCTGGTGTCTTTAGACTGGTCACTAAGGAGCATCCTGGTGTTTTTAGACTGGTCACTAAGGAGCATCCTGGTCTTTAGACTGGTCACTAAGGAGCCTCCTGGTGTCTTTAGACTGGTCACTAAGGAGCATCCTGGTGTCTTTAGACTGGTCACTAAGGAGCATCCTGGTGTCTTTAGACTGGTCACTAAGGAGCATCCTGGTCTTTAGACTGGTCACTAAGGAGCATCCTGGTGTCTTTAGACTGGTCACTAAGGAGCCTCCTGGTGTCTTTAGACTGGTCACTAAGGAGCCTCCTGTTGTCTTTAGACTGGTCACTAAGGAGCATCCTGGTGTCTTTAGACTGGTCACTAAGGAGCATCCTGGTGTCTTTAGACTGGTCACTAAGGAGCATCCTGGTGTCTTTAGACTGGTCACTAAGGAGCATCCTGGTGTCTTTAGACTGGTCACTAAGGAGCCTCCTGGTGTCTTTAGACTGGTCACTAAGGAGCCTCCTGGTGTCTTTAGACTGGTCACTAAGGAGCATCCTGGTCTTTAGACTGGTCACTAAGGAGCATCCTGGTGTCTTTAGACTGGTCACTAAGGAGCATCCTGGTCTTTAGGCTGGTCACTAAGGAGCATCCTGGTGTCTTTAGACTGGTCACTAAGGAGCATCCTGGTGTCTTTAGACTGGTCACTAAGGAGCCTCCTGGTGTCTTTAGACTGGTCACTAAGGAGCCTCCTGGTGTCTTTAGACTGGTCACTAAGGAGCATCCTGGTGTCTTTAGACTGGTCACTAAGGAGCCTCCTGGTGTCTTTAGACTGGTCACTAAGGAGCATCCTGGTGTCTTTAGACTGGTCACTAAGGAGCCTCCTGGTGTCTTTAGACTGGTCACTAAGGAGCATCCTGGTCTTTAGGCTGGTCACTAAGGAGCATCCTGGTGTCTTTAGACTGGTCACTAAGGAGCATCCTGGTGTCTTTAGACTGGTCACTAAGGAGCCTCCTGCTGTCTTTAGACTGGTCACTAAGGAGCATCCTGGTGTCTTTAGACTGGTCACTAAGGAGCATCCTGGTGTCTTTAGACTGGTCACTAAGGAGCATCCTGGTGTCTTTAGACTGGTCACTAAGGAGCATCCTGGTCTTTAGGCTGGTCACTAAGGAGCATCCTGGTGTCTTTAGACTGGTCACAAAGGAGCCTCCTGCTGTCTTTAGACTGGTCACAAAGGAGCATCCTGGTCTTTAGACTGGTCACTAAGGAGCATCCTGGTGTCTTTAGACTGGTCACTAAGGAGCATCCTGGTGTCTTTAGACTGGTCACTAAGGAGCCTCCTGGTGTCTTTAGACTGGTCACTAAGGAGCCTCCTGGTGTCTTTAGACTGATTGAATTCTGTTTGTGTGGCCTTCATTAGCTGAAGAACTGAACCATGAAGGATAGCGATGCTACACAGAGCCACAATACAGAACCACAACACAGAGCCACAACATAGAGCCATAATACAGAGCCACAATACAGAGCCACAACACAGAGCCACAACACAGAGCCACAACACAGAGCCACAACACAGAGCCACAACACAGAGCCACAACACAGAGCCACAACACAGAGCCACAACACAGAGCCACAACACAGAGCCACAACACAGAGCCACAATACAGAGCCACAATACAGAGCCACAATACAGAGCCACAATACAGAGCCACAACACAGAGCCACAACACAGCGCCACAACACAGAGCCACAATACAGAGCCACAATACAGAGCCACAATACAGAGCCACAATACAGAGCCACAATACAGAGCCACAACACAGAGCCACAACACAGAGCCACAACACAGAGCCACAACACAGAGCCACAACACAGAGCCACAACACAGAGCCACAATACAGAGCCACAACACAGAGCCACAACACAGAGCCACAACACAGAGCCACAACACAGAGCCACAACACAGAGCCACAACACAGAGCCACAACACAGAGCCACAACACAGAGCCACAACACAGAACCACAACACAGAACCACAACACAGAGCCACAAGCATTAGTTCCAGTATGAGCTACATTGGGCACAGATGACAGTTCAATGTCTAATTTGGATGTACATTTGGTTGAGTTATTAACTCATGTGACTTCAACGTGAAATCAACAAAACATTTCACCATGTCATTGGATTTAGATTAAAAGTTGGGTGACATTTTTGGGCGGGGAAATGCCTTAATGGTGATTACTTTTTGCAAATCCAATCAGTTTTCCAGGTTGATTCAACATCACAGTTTTTTTTTGCCCAGAGGGTCCTCACACATCACTGCTTTTAATAAGACTGTGAAAAGCATTGTGTCACACATTTGGTTATTCACGTTAGGCCAGTAAATGGAAGGCTACGAGGCACCCACAGATATATTTTATTTTGTTCTTGCATTTCATATCGAGTTGGTACGATCAGTACAGCCAAACTATGACTAACAACGCAGAACTAGTTCAGAATTATTCTCAAATGACACAATCAATTTCTACCCAGCATAGTGGATTGAACAGTGCTGTAACAATACCGGGACTAAATAACTGGATAGCCTATTTCAGCAATGCATGATCAAATAAAATGCTGTTTGTTGAACCCTTGAGTGGGTGGGTGTCCAATTCTGTAATTATTCAAAGTTCAGAGGGTGTTCAAGCATTTTCTTGGATGTCATTCATTTCACAATGAACCATAGACTATACTCTGACCCTGACAGCAGTTCCTAAGCTTTCACCCAGAATACATGAACAGAATCCTAATTGCTCCCTTTGTAAACCACCCACCTAAAATGCCCCTCACCTGAAACACAATGAAAATGCACATTATTTCAACTTTTGTTCAGTAACCCCATCTTCAGATATCCTCTGATTTCCAGAATGAAACGTTTTAGTATGAGATGTTTAAAATAGACCGACATATTTATTCCATTTTCCTTAAGTAATATACAGTCTGTGTTGAAATGTGTGATTGTTCTCTAAATAAAGCTCTGTCTCTCAACAGTCAAAGACCTACATGTGCAGCAGCCAGGGTAAAGTACTGTGTTTGACCATAGACTTTGGATCTGGCTTCACTTGTTCTGAGAGCTCCTCGAAGGTGAGTCATTGTTCATTCACTATTCTAAATGAAAGTTCAACAGGCTGTACAATAGGGGGATATTGTCCATGCTAGACTGGTTAATTCCTTCTGTTTACCGATTGGTCAAAAATAATGAACTCTCACTATATTCCTCAATGTTATCCCCTGTAGAATATATTATGGAGATACAAATTCTCTCAACTGAAAGGATCCTCTGATGATGGGAAAACAAGGGTGAAACTCCTCTTCAAGAATGCTGAAAACAAACAGATAGAGATGAAGGTGATGCTGCATATGACATCAACTCAACTTCCATTGCAGTGGCCTCTCTGAAGAGAGTGTTGATAGACGGCAGAATGTTAGAATACTGTGGTCACATATTACAATAGTAGTGATAGACGGCAGAATGTTAGAATGCTGTGGTCACATATTACAATAGTGTTGATAGACGGCAGCATGTTAGAATACTGTGGTCACATATTACAATAGTAGTGATAGACGGCAACATGTTAGAATACTGTGGTCACATATTACAATAGTGTTGATAGATGGCAACATGTTAGAATACTGTGGTCACATATTACAATAGTAGTGATAGACGGCAACATGTTAGAATACTGTGGTCACATATTACAATAGTAGTGATAGACGGCAACATGTTAGAATACTGTGGTCACATATTACAATAGTGTTGATAGATGGCAACATGTTAGAATACTGTGGTCACATATTACAATAGTAGTGATAGATGGCAACATGTTAGAATACTGTGGCCACATATTACAATAGTAGTGATAGACGGCAACATGTTAGAATACTGTGGTCACATATTACAATAGTAGTGATAGACGGCAACATGTTAGAATACTGTGGTCACATATTACAATAGTAGTGATAGATGGCAGCATGTTAGAATACTGTGGTCACATATTACAATAGTGTTGATAGATGGCAGAATGTTAGAATACTGTGGTCACATATTACAATAGTAGTGATAGACGGCAACATGTTAGAATACTGTGGTCACATATTACAATAGTAGTGATAGACGGCAACATGTTAGAATACTGCGGTCACATATTACAATAGTAGTGATAGACGGCAACATGTTTCAATACTGTGGTCACATATTACAATAGTAGTGATAGACGGCAACATGTTAGAATACTGCGGTCACATATTACAATAGTAGTGATAGACGGCAACATGTTAGAATACTGTGGCCACATATTACAATAGTAGTGATAGACGGCAACATGTTTCAATACTGTGGTCACATATTACAATAGTAGTGATAGACGGCAACATGTTAGAATACTGTGGTCACATATTACAATAGTAGTGATAGACGGCAACATGTTAGAATACTGTGGTCACATATTACAATAGTAGTGATAGACGGCAACATGTTAGAATACTGTGGTCACATATTACAATAGTAGTGATAGACGGCAACATGTTAGAATACTGCGGTCACATATTACAATAGTAGTGATAGACGGCAACATGTTAGAATACTGTGGTCACATATTACAATAGTAGTGATAGACGGCAGAATGTTAGAATACTGTGGTCACATATTACAATAGTAGTGATAGACGGCAACATGTTAGAATACTGTGGTCACATATTACAATAGTAGTGACAGATGGCAACATGTTAGAATACTGTGGTCACATATTACAATAGTAGTGATAGACGGCAACATGTTAGAATACTGTGGTCACATATTACAATAGTAGTGATAGATGGCAACATGTTAGAATACTGTGGTCACATATTACAATAGTAGTGATAGATGGCAACATGTTAGAATACTGTGGTCACATATTACAATAGTAGTGATAGACGGCAACATGTTAGAATACTGTGGTCACATATTACAATAGTAGTGATAGACGGCAACATGTTAGAATACTGCGGTCACATATTACAATAGTAGTGAGGGACGGCAGCATGTTAGAATACTGCGGTCACATATTACAATAGTAGTGATAGACGGCAACATGTTAGAATACTGTGGTCACATATTACAATAGTAGTGATAGACGGCAGAATGTTAGAATACTGTGGTCACATATTACAATAGTAGTGATAGACGGCAACATGTTAGAATACTGTGGTCACATATTAAAATGGAACTGACAGCATTTTAACTACTTTGCAGATATGAAACAAACAGAATATAAAATGTCCAGTTCATGCTTCAAAAACAACTTTATAAGAGGTTTTGAAAATAGGTTCTATTTGACTCAATTCTATGACGTATGGTAAGGCATCAGGGCTGCAGGTAGCCTAGTAGTTAGAGCGTTGGGCCAGTAACCGAAAGGTGGCTAGATCGAATCCCTGAGGTGACAAGGTAAAAATCTGTTATTCTGCCCCTGAACAATGCAGTTAACCCACTGTTCCTAGGCCATCGTTGTAAATAAGAATTTGTTCATAACTGACTTGCCTAGTTAAATTAAAAATAGTTGGCAGAATAGATGGATGCAGTTCAATGCATGATTAATATAATTCACCAATACATTTCTTGGTAATCCAACACATATTGCTATCAGGTTGTAAATCACAGCTGGCCTGGTACGTTGTTTTCTGTCTCCAGTCAGGATGCACTGTTTCAGTTTCATTTACACAATATTCTGGACAAAAACTGACAAACGCAACTAAGGCTTGGAATGTCAATACAGTCAAACTAGTGTAACGGATGTGAAATGGCTAGCTAGTTAGCGGGTACGCGCTAATAGCGTTTCAATCAGTTACCTCACTTGCTCTGAAACCTAGAAGTAGTGGTTCCCCTTGCTCTGCAAGGGCCGCGGCCTTTGTGGAGCGATGGGTAACGATGCTTCGTGGGCGACCGTTGTTGACGTGTGCAGAGGGTCCCTGGTTCGCGCCCGAGGTCGGGGCGAGGGGACGTACTAAAGTTATACTGTTAGATTGATGCTGTTGACCCGGATCACTGGTTGCTGCGGAAAAGGAGGAGGTTGAAAGGGGGGTGAGTGTAACAGATGTGAAATGGCTAGCTAGTTAGCGGGTACGCGCTAATAGCGTTTCAATCAGTTACGTCACTTGCTCTGAAACCTAGAAGTAGTGTTTCCCCTTGCTCTGCAAGGGCCGCGGCCTTTGTGGAGCGATGGGTAACGATGCTTCGTGGGCGACCGTTGTTGACGTGTGCAGAGGGTCCCTGGTTCGCGCCCGAGGTCGGGGCGAGGGGACGTACTAAAGTTATACTGTTAGATTGATGCTGTTGACCCGGATCACTGGTTGCTGCGGAAAAGGAGGAGGTTGAAAGGTGGGTGAGTGTAACGGATGTGAAATGGCTAGCTAGTTAGCGGGTACGCGCTAATAGCGTTTCAATCAGTTACGTCACTTGCTCTGAAACCTAGAAGTACTGTTTCCCCTTGCTCTGCAAGGGCCGCGGCCTTGACCAGGGACCCTCTGCACACATCAACAACAGTCACCCACGAAGCATCGTTACCCATCGCTCCACAAAAGCCGCGGCCCTTGCAGAGCAAGGGGAACCACTACTTCTAGGTTTCAGAGCAAGTAACGTAACTGATTGAAACGCTATTAGCGCGTACCCGCTAACTAACTAGCTAGCCATTTCACATCCGTTACACTAGCAAGAGCAATGATCACAAGTCAGTCAGAACGTGGCTAATAGGCTAGCGTATCTATTTATGTAGCAAGCTAAAAACACAGAGCCTAACATTAGCGAGTTAGCTAGCTGCTAGGAGGATGTCATGTAATGTCATTGGAGGAGTGGTTGAGTGACTTACTTTTTTCCCCTCATTTCGTTTTTCGGTGGCTACAACTAGAGATGCCGGTGTCATTTGGTTAGCTAGCAAGACATATGAATTGCTTTTCTAGCTAGCTAGCTATGCTGAACTTGAACGACTGTTATCCAGCTGGTATATCTCTTGTGTTCGTAAATTCACTCTGGTTTTGTTCTCCGGTTTCAGAGTGTGCCAGAGAGCAGTTGAGGAATTTACGAACGCGCAACACCCACTCAATATGACCGGTGTCAGTAAACGCCGTCGGTAAAAACAGTAGTGAAATTGTTTCCAACAGCACAGTTAGTCACTAACATTCTAGATAACATGTAAACAGCCTAGGGTGATTTAAAATGGTCAGAGTCAGGTGTTCTCTCATTTGTGTCTGGAAGTAGTTAGCAAGCTAGCCAACTTCAGCCAGTTATCTTGGTTTGCTTGACTGCCGTTATGAGGAACCCTCATATCAACCCTACTCCTCGGCCAGAGCGTCCAGTGTCAATAGTGCAGTGTGCACTCGGAATTTACGAACAAACCATTAGGTTGTCAAAACGTGGGTTGGGACAAGCATGCATTTGCAGGCAAGCTGCAGAAGGACAAGCAGGCTACTATTCCCCATCGTTTATCAGTGCAATTGTAACGGGCCATCTAGCTGAAAAAGTTTGAGAGGGTTTATCTGATGTTCCCTCGTTAGATTTTAGCTCACCTCACTCTGGCTAGCATTAGTTGTTGATCATGTTGTTGTTGATGTGCACAACAGAGGGAGAGAGAACCTACCTGTTCATGGTTGTTTAATCAATAGGGCTATAAGAGGACTCCCGTGAGATTTACATATTTGCAGAAATCCATTCAGGGTCTATTTTGTGGCTTTATAACGAATGTGTTATAAAGATTTAAAGTTGCGCTGTTACAACTGCCTGTAAACACAGTCCAGTTATAAGTGAATGATGGCAGGCCCGTGTGGCAAATGGCATATTTGCATAAAGGCCTACTGTAGCTCTGATTGGCTATGGTGCCACTGTCTGCGTAGACTCCGGTCCTGGAGATGTTTTGATTAGGTTGTATGTACTGCACTGTCTATTAATTGTCCAAAAAACGCAAGGCCGCTTTCCCACTCTACATATATTGCTATAGAATTTTCACAAATGCCTTTCTCTACTATACATCATTCCCAAACATTCTATGAATTTATGAAAACTGAATAATGACCATGTGTAACGGCTTTCGTCGGTGGAAGGAGGAGAGGACCAAAGCGCAGCGTGATTAGTGTTCATCTTAATTTAATGAAACTCAAAAACTGAACACTACAAATTACAAAAAAAAAGAAAAATGTGAAAAACCGAAACAGTTCTGTCTGGTGCAGACACACAAAGACTGAAGACAACCACCCACAAAACCCAACACAAAACAAGCCACCTAAATATGGTTCCCAATCAGAGACAACACAAAACACCTGCCTCTGATTGAGAACCATATCAGGCCAAACACAGAAATAGGAAAACATAGAAATACAAACATAGACTGCCCACCCCAACTCACGCCCTGAACATACTAAATAAAGACTAAACAAAGGAACTAAAGGTCAGAACGTGACGCCATGTCTAAATGCTTGCTGGTCAGAAAATGTAAACAAAAAAGAAAAGCGGTCATATTCTTTCTGAGTATATGAGCAGATTTGAATCAGATTTCACGTTGATAAAATGCTGCCAGTTCCACTTTAAAATGGTATTGAGTGGTGGGAGAACAATGTTTTGAATACTGTAGTTATATTCAAATTGGCTTTTGCTACCTCATCAATATATAGAACTAAAATATTTCTGGTAAATTCCACGTGGGGAACAAGTAAAGGTTATTGTTGTTGTTGTTGTAATAGTTATTAAGACGAGTGGCTATTTGTTACAAAAGTAATTGTGACATTTTAATGTATGCAAACATTATGTAAATATTATGCAAATTGCTAAGAATATTTCTCACAATTTTGTATTCAGGGTTTTTCTTTCCATTGCAGGAGCTGGAGTTTGCCAATCTGACCGCAGTCCTCCATTGTATTTCTTCTTTTATGGCTGCCAAAGTGGCCTCTGTGGACCCTGTCTTTGTCAAGTGTCAAAGCATCTCTGGAAAGTACATGAGTTAGACACTTCCTGGTGTTGTCGTGTACATTTTAGTCACATAAGCTATTCGACTATTTTATGCACATTCAAATGATATGTATATCTTGTTCCTGTTATTTTTGTAAGGCTCTTATTAAATAAGAAAAAAATATATATATAAAAAAAAAACATATCTGACTGGAAGTAAAGGATATTTATATTTGCATTAATTGGTTGGTATTGACATTTGAGTATGAATATGCTAAAGATTGTTTCATTTTGTCCATGTAGAAAAACATCTGTCACAAAAAATGGTTTCTATGTTTGTTCATGTGTATAGACACGGCACAGTTTTCAATTCATGCGTAGATGCAAGTTAACTTAAAAGCAGAACCGATAAAACAGAACTGTTGTACTGTACTAATCAACACACATGCAAACATTTGGGAATGTGTATTCTGCTGGGCTATACGATCTCTGGTTATTCACTTATTCCATAACTTCAGCGTGACTACAGATGTCGTGGCTGCAGCGTGACTACAGATGTCGTGGCTGCAGCGTGACTTTGGGGAAAAGAGTGTCTGAAGAGTGTGTGTTGAGGCCCGCAAATGCAAGGCCTTGGGGCAGGCTTTCATAACCCCAGAGGGTATTTTAGTTTTGTATTTCAGTGTATACAGTCACTGCTAGTCACTGATATGCTCAGTGACACCAAATGGTGTCAAGACAAACACTGGGGAAGAAGATGTAGACGTATTGTAGCAGTGGTATCTCAGTGTATCTGTCAGGTGATTTAAAAAAATGTTGCGTTCTAAAGTTAAATCAACATTTGTTTTACGTTTTGTAGTCCTTTACTTTGTATGTAGCCATGCACTGACAGTCATTACAAAGCTTATAAATATATAAATGTTTATATTTATATTCCCTCAGTCTCTTGTTTTATTTTCTATTCCAAAATAAATCCAGAATCAGTCCTCCTTATTGTCAAATGTTATTTTATTGTATTCCACTACCGGATGTGTTCACAGCTATGCTGAAATGAACGCAGACTAACAAGTCAATATTGTTGATTTGCTGGGGAACATAAGACACGAAGAGTCTTGAAGAGGGTAACAAGGAAATTGAGACAATTGACATCAAAAAAACTCTTCAATTATACAGCACTTATATTTTGCAACTTACTTTCATGTCCCATTCTTAGACCCCAAAATGTGTTTATTGGGCTTACTTGCCATTTTGGTTTTCCTAATTGGAGGATTGGAGGTATTCTACCCCCTGCCTGTAGCTTGGCTTTGATGCCTGAAGTGACCATATCCTTCCAATTAACAGAAGTCTCTGCCTGCTTGGTAATGTTATGCAGTTTCATCAGCCGTTTGTCAAGTATGGAGCTTAAATACCTTGCTCAATCTACGGGAAGCATGCCACCCACTCTTGACGACAGGCAACAACAGTAAGCTCTGAATGCTAACTGAAACATTCTGATTAGGGGCTTCTGAGTGGCGGCTCCAGGAGCACTTATCCCATGAAATCCTGAAGCCTGTTTTAGAGAATTGGAAAACAGGTTACTGTAGTGTTGAATTAAGCCAATTATAAATGACAGTGTGAGAGGACAGAAAGCACAAAGTATGAAAACACTTTAACGGACTTACTGTCCGAAAGATACGCATAACTTAGACACGTGGTTAGCCACTAAAGTGTAATGAAAACTGCCTGACCGGGAGTCCAACCTGCAAACGAGATAAATTACTATCAAATCAGCACGACTACTGGGAATAAACAGTGTCATTCACTACAATGTAAACAATACCTATAGGCCTTCCATTAAATGACATTTCCATACGATTATACATTTCCATCTTCAGAAAGTATTTACACCTAACTTATTACACATTTTGTTGTGTCACAGCTTGAATTATTTTTTGGGGGGATGAAATAGATTCTCACCAATTTACACGAAATACCCCATATTGACAAAGTGAAAACATGTTTGTAGAAATGTTTGCAAATTTATTGAGAATGAAATACCGAACAATCTAATTGACATAAGTATTCACACACCTGAGTTAATACATGTTAGAATCACCTTTGGCAGCTATTACAGCTGTGAGTCTTTCTGGGTCCAGGTTTAGCAAAGAGGAAGGGACCTACCTGAATCTGTTCAATAAAAACACTAGTTTGTGTGGCAAAACAGAACATAATGATTACACCCCTGTGCAATGAAACTAGCAAGCTAATGTTAAATATGAAGTTGTCACTCAACAGCAAGTAACCATGTAACTGTTCGAAAAGTTATAACTTCTAGTCCTAGCTACTAATGCAGGTACAGTCATGGCCAAAACATATTGGCACCCTTGCATTTTCCCTAAAAATAAGTTGAAATTTAACAAATTATTTGGTCTCCACAATTCTTTATTTTCACTGTTAATATTACGGAACCTTTGTTTTTGATTCAGAACTTAATATATCTATTTAAATCAGAAAATAAACAGAAATGGCATTGACAAAATTATTGACACCCTACGCAATATTTGGTAGCACAGCCTATAACCATCGATGAGCTTCCTGCACCGCTGTACCGGCAGTTTGGCCCACTCGTCTTGTGCAAACTGCTCTAGTTCTCCCAGATTTGAAGGGTGCCTTCTCCAAATGCTATTTTAATATCTCTCCACAAGTTTTCAATGGGATTTAGGATCTTGACTCATTGCTGGTCATTTCAGAACAGTCCAGCGTTTTGTTCTGAACCATTCATGAGTGCTTTTTGAAGTGTGTTTGGGGTCATTGTCCTGCTGGAAGACCAATGACCTTCGGCGGAGACCCAGCTTTCTGACACTGGGTCTGACATTGCACTCCAAAATACCTTGGTATTCACCTGATTTCATGACGCCATGCACACGTTCAAGGCACCCAGTGCCAGAGGCAGCAAAGCAACCCCAAAACATCACTGAACCTCCTCCATGTTGGACTGTAGGGAAGGTGTTCTATTCTTTGAAAGCTTCATTTTGTTTTCTGTAAACATAGAGATGATGTGCTTTACCAAAAAGCTAGAATTTGGTCTCATCTGTCCAAAGGACATTCTCCCAGAAGGATTTTGGCATGTTCAGGTGTGTTTTGGCAAATTGCAGTCGGGCTTTCTTATGTATTTTTTCTCAGCAGTGGGGTCCTCCTGGGTCTCCTACCATATAACCCCCCTTTCATTGAGTTGGCGACGGATGGTGCGAGTTGAAACTGTCCTACTTTGTGTCTGAGCGTCAGCTTGAATCTGTGTGACAGTTCACCGTGGTGCTTTCTCCACCATTCAAACAATCCTTCGCTGCAAACTTCCATCAAGTTCTCTCTTGCGGCCACGTCCAGTGTGGTTGACTACAGTGGCATCGGCCTTAAGCTTCTTGATAACGTTGTGTACGGTGGAAACGGGAACATCAAGGTCTCTGGAGATGGACTTGTAGCCTTGAGATTGTCCATGCTTGGCTACAATCTTGTGTCTGACCTCCTCAGATAATTACCTATTTTTTATTTATTATTTTGTCCGTGCTCATTTGGTACACACAGTGACACAGAACAGGAGAATGGGTCTTTTTTCTCTATTCAAACTGGTTGAATACGTGATGTTTATACTGCACACACCTTCAACTCAGCACAGGTGAGTTCATTTTCCAAAGTATATGAGAATCACTTTAAACGATGCCACTTTAAATAAATGTGAGTTTTAATAATGTTACGTATCTTACATTATTCATTTTGCATGTATATATACTGTATTGAGACCCAATCACTGGACACTTTAATAAATGGATCACTAGTCACTTTAAACAATGCCACTTTAAATAATGGCACTTTAATAATGTTTACATATCTTACATTACTCATATCACATGTATATATTGTATTTTATACCATCTACTGCACTCTGCCTATGCCGCTGGGCATCGCTCATCCATATACTTATATGTACATATTCTCATTCACCCCTTTACATTTGTGTGTATTAGGTAGTTGTTGGGGAATTGTTAGATTACTTGTTAGATATTACTGCACTGTTTGGAACTAGAAGCACAAGCATTTCGCTACACTCGTATTAACATCTGCTAACCATGTGTATGTGACCAATAAAATGTGATTTATTTTAATTTAATTTGAAATCTCATTATTTTTAACTGCTTCTAGAAGGTGCCAATAATATTGTCCGGGACATTTTAGGATTTCTTTGTGGAATTAGCTAAGATTGAGTACATTATTCAGATTTTTTAGTTTTGTTCAACTCTACACCGAACCAAAATATGTAATTTTTTTCCCGCTATTCACCATCTTCCAAGTTTTTTTGTTGTTTACTTGAGATGTAGCTAGCTATAAACACTTGCAGCCCCCTTCTTCCAATGGATTGTGGCTGTGATATTCCAGAAAAGTGTGCTGCGAATTCTACTAGATGAAAAGCCCGAATTAGTATAACATCCTGGCATTAACCGCACATTCGATTTTCGAAATTTCACAAAACGTTCTGTTTTCGCTGTGAATGCGTCACGTGTGATTGCGTCACGTGTGATTGCGTTGTTTCCCGCTATTGTTTCATTTGGATAGAGCCTCTCCATATGTAATTGATAACTGATTATCAGCTGTTGTCAAAGCCGAAATGAGTATGAAATCCGTGCATTTAAAGTATACAAAATTTTCAAAATATCACATACTTTAAAAATTTAAAAAATGTACATGCTCAAACGGCCTACTGTTTAGGACGCAAGTATGGGCATTCGGACATGGTCAGTATCTAGATGTTATTACTCTATAAATATAGGATGGTACCTTTCTTATTTGTAGAATGCTAGTCATTTTTCTTGCTCAAAGACATAATGAGGACAAGGTAATCTTACTCTGAGTCAGAAAGGGACTTTCCCATTTCTTTTTCCTAGCTCACATAAGCAAGGCTTGACTTTGATGCATAATTCAATGGCAAGGCATGCATGGGAAAGAATACATTATTTCTCTTTTTGAAATGTCTCTCTGTCCTCTCAATGCGTAGGCAAAGCAGGCAACGTGTGCAGCTAAAAGAAAACATGTCTTGAAGTGTTACTGCAACCTGGTCAACCAAGTATAAGTGAACCTCTTATAATGCCAGTCACTGTGATACCTGACCAACAGGTAGGGTTTATCCTTGCCAACAGGCGATAAGAGTATTCTCGGAGCAAAACTACACCTGTCAGCAATGGGTGTGGCTGAAATAGCTGAATCCACTCATTTGAAAGGGTGTCCACATACTTTTGGTCATGTAGTATATATATATATATATATATATATATACGTGTGTGTATGTATATATATATATATATGTATACATATATATGTGTATATATATATGTATGTGTATATATATGTATATACGTGTATGTGTATGTATATATATGTATGTGTGTATATATATGTGTGTATATATATATATATGTATGTATATATATATGTGTATGTATATATATATGTGTATGTGTGTATATATATATATGTGTATGTATATATATATGTGTATGTATATAGTGTACATTGATCGATTGCAGGTATAGCGTGACTCCTTGAAATACAGTACCTGTCAGGGCATGTGTTCATTAATCAGAATAGTTACTAGGAGTTATTATTTCATGTCAGGCATAATCTCTCATCACATTAAGCTCATGGTGGATTGTCTGGTGCTTAGTTAAACATAGTCAAAATTGAAAAGGGAAAACTATTTTGGTCAGATTTGATCTATTTATGAGAGTGATTAACAGTACATTCAGGTATGAACAAACCATGGCTGGTAATTTCAACCTGATTGAATATGCCATTGTTTCCTGGGTCGTCCTCATGAGGTTTTTCAGTGATAAAGCCAGAACCTCCTCTCTGGTTTATTTTCAGGGGTTATTGTTTCCTGGGTCGTCCTCATGAGGTTTTTCAGTGATAAAGCCAGAACCTCCTCTCTGTTTTTTTTCAGGGGTTATTGTTTCCTGGGTCGTCCTCATGAGGTTTTTCAGTGATAAAGCCAGAACCTCCTCTCTGTTTATTTTCAGGGGTTATTGTTTCCTGGGTCGTCCTCATGAGGTTTTTCAGTGATAAAGCCAGAACCTCCTCTCTGTTTATTTTTCAGCGGTTGTTGTTTCTATTGACTATGTTATTACAATGTGTACGATTCAATTAAATGCATGTTGCATGTACATACTTTATATATTTATCCTGGCAAGTCAGTTAAGAACAAATTCTTATTTACAGTGAAGGCCTACCGGGGAACAGTGGGTTAACTGCCTTGTTCAGGGGCAGAACGACAGATTTTGACCTTGTCAGCTCGGGGACTCGATCCAGCAACCTTTCATTTACTAGCCCAACGCTCCAACCACTAGGCTACCTGCTATGTATATTTTGTGTATATTTACCACCCAAGAACCTTGATAATGATATAATACTATGGATTACCTGAATGGGGGAATTTGGCTTTATTCTGTAGATTAGACTGTTCTCTGTAGATTAGACTGTTCTCTGTAGATTAGACTGTTCTCTGTAGATTAGACTGTTCTCTGTAGATTAGACTGTTCTCTGTAGATTAGACTGTTCTCTGTAGATTATACTGTTCTCTATAGATTAGACTGTTCTCTGTAGATTAGACTGTTCTCTGTAGATTAGACTGTTCTCTGTAGATTAGACTGTTCTCTGTAGATTCAAGCCTAAACATCAACTTCTACATGGCCGACGGCTCCCTCCTCATATTTATTTTGTATTGCGATGTGTTTCAGAGATATACTTTTATCAGGGGGGAAATTATACTTATTAGGGCATATAAAACGTCTTTTTTTTTCTTCTTCACATCTATACGTAGAAGATTAAAACCCCAAGTAAAAGCCTGGCGAGAGCGGCATGTGAGTGCTCTTTCTAAAGCCCATTACGACAGCTGTATTGGCTGAGGGAGATTACATCTACAGTATTTCTGGTTCCATATCACATCACACTGGACTGGGTTCAATATCTACTTTCCCCTCCACGGAATGTCATGATTGCCTTTTGAGGATAAGATCAATGTCAATTCAAGTCATACACTCGGGGTAAACGAGAGAGAGAGAGAGCGAGAGAGCGTGACATGGTTACTAATTATCTTCTCCTGCTCACCCACCTTAGGTGCCATTCAAAAGGTCTATTGAACCTTCCTTAGGTGTTTTACAGGAGATAATGTAAAGGGGCCCAGAACAGAACATCACTGCTAGTGTCCCTTTCTTATATGCCAAATAACTACAGAGATTTTGCGTCACAATACTATAGCTTTCTCATTTTAATAATATTGTCTTCCTTTATGTGTACATTTTCTCACAATTTGTAAATAAGTGGAACGTTCTCTATGACTTGGTTTGTTTGCTTGCAAGTCCTCTGTTTGACTCTTCCATCATTTGACTCTGTTTGACTCTTCCATCATTTGACTCTGTTTGACTCTTCCATCATTTGACTCTTCTTGACTCTTCCATCATTTGACTCTTCTTGACTCTTCCATCATTTGACTCTGTTCGACTCTTCCATCATTTGACTCTTCTTGACTCTTCCATCATTTGACTCTGTTTGACTCTTCCATCATTTGACTTACAAGTCCTCTGTTTGACTCTTCCATCATTTGACTCTGTTTGACTCTTTCATCATTTGACTCTGTTTGACTCTTCCATCATTTGACTTACAAGTCCTCTGTTTGACTCTTCCATCATTTGACTCTTCTTGACTCTTCCATCATTTGACTTACACGTCCTCTGTTTGACTCTTCCATCATTTGACTCTTCTTGACTCTTCCATCATTTGACTTACAAGTCCTCTGTTTGACTCTTCCATCATTTGACTCTGTTCGACTCTTCCATCATTTGACTCTTCTTGACTCTTCCATCATTTGACAATTGGGGATCGCTTATTTCCTCATTTCCAGAAAGCCTTGAGATGGTTGACACAGCATCATGTCACACCAGGACAGAGAAATGAACCCATTCATAATTTGTGTATATCCACAGGAGAGTGCTCCTAGATAATATATATATTTTCTTTTTTAAAGAACGATGGGTCCACTTTTTCCACATTATCTGCCAATTGCTCTGAATCACAGGCGAGACACACTCCAGTCCCCAATGGAGCTGTATACATTTCCCAGGCAAGCAGAGCCTGAGACCCAAGAGATTTCCAGAGCTGCAGAGGTCTTGACACAACTCGATTTATTCTTAACCACAGAGCCAGCCGGAGACAGAAAAGCCCCCTTGTTGCATCAGGTAGGCCTATGGTCATATTTCACTTCAACCGTTATCACACTATATATAAAAAATTGAGGCTATGCTATTTGCTTGCAATAACAGCACAAAGGTCATGTCCAGTCTGTGGATATATTCAGATAGGCCACACATACAGTATCTCATTAACTTAGATTGAGCCAATTATTGGCACGACAAAGAGATGCAGAATCCACACTTAACTAATAGTTAAATGTGTGTATGTATATATATATATATATATATATATATATATATATATATATATATATATATATATATATATATATATATATGCAATATTATTGAATTGCAAATGGTTGCCCTGCAGCAGCCTAATTAGAGATCTGTTTCAGACTATTTGCATTAGTGAACTCGGTGCTGTCACTTTCTCAAGAGCTCCTTCTATTGGAAGACTTGGCACTGATTGCAGACCTGTCAGGATCTTCCTTCACCCATCCACCCAGTGGTCTGTCACATCGACTCCAACAAGTATCGCTCCTATTCTTGTGTTTGCAATAATAGGTATCTAGTACATTGTTAATATATTACACTGAACGAAAATATAAACACAACATGTAAAGTGTCTCATGTTTCATGAGCTGAAATAAAAGATCCCAGAAATGTTCCATATGCAAAAAAAGCTTATTTCTCTCAAATTCTGTGCACAAATTTGTTCACATCCCTGTTAGTGAGCATTTCTCCTTTGCCAAGATAATCCATCCACCAGACAGATGTGGCATATCAAGAAGCTGATTAGGGAGCGTGCAATTGTCATGCTTACTGCAGGAATGTCCACCAGAGCTGTTTCTAGAGAATCGAATGTTAATTTCTCTACCATAAGCCACATCAAATGTCGTTTTAGAAAATTTGGCAGTAAGTCCAACCGGCCTCACAACCGCAGACCACGTGTATGGCATCGTGTGAGCGAGTGGTTTGCTGATGTCAACGTTGTGAACAGAGTGCCCCATGGTGGCAGTGGGATTATGATATGGGCAGGCATAAGCCACGGACAATAAACACAATTTGAATGCACAGAGATACTGTGACGACATCCTTAGGCCCATTGTCGTGCCATTCATCCGCTGCCATCACCTCATGTTTCAGTATGATAATGCACAGCCTCATGTTGCAAGGATCTGTACACAATTCCTGGAAGCTGAAAATGTCCCTGTTCTTCCATGGCCTGCATACTCACCCATTGAGCATGTTTGGGATGCTCTGGATCGACGTGTACGACAGCATGTTCCAATTCCCGCCAATATCCAGCAACTTTGCACAGCATTGCAGAGGAGATGGACAACATTCCACAGGCCATAATCAACAGCCTGATCAACTCTATGTGAAGGAAATGTGTCACGCTGTATGAGGCAAATGGTGGTTACACCAGATACTGACTGTCCACACCCTATCTGTTTTTATAACGTATCTGTGACCAACAGATGCATATCTGTATTCCCAGTCATGTGAAATCCATAGAACTGTACCTCAGTAAAATCTTATAAATTGTTACATGTTGCGTTAATATTTTTGGTTCAGCATAGTTTCATTCAGTCTGATTGCAATGAACAGCCTCGTACAAATAAGGTTTGTTTATACGTATATGCCCACACTGAACCACAGGGGACACTTCTCAAAATAGTCTAGAAGAGTGGGTTGATTTTCCTTCGCATATATATATATATATAAAAAAATAACTGTAGGATCGGATGTTATTTTTAAGTCACTAGAAATTGAACTCAGAATTCTCGTCCCACACACAAACACATATAGTTATTTTCTGTTCATTGCCACCCAATTCCTCTCAAAACTCCCAACATGCACTATAATTAATTTATTTGGAGATGGCATACACAGCTGTTTTAAATTATGGGATATTTTGACAGATTTTAAACCTATTTTTGGGGCACAGCCAACAGCGCCTCGGCCAGATGGCTTCAGGCAGGAAAGGGCTGGAACCAAGGTCAAATATACAACGTTTTCCAACTTCCCCGGTAATCTCTAAAGTGTGAGACTGCAGGTGCATCATGTTATCATTATAATATATATATTTTTTTACTCTACAACAGGATTTTATTTGTTTGTTCAGTGTTATCTGCTTTCTATGAAAAAACAGTGTACATACAGTGCGTTTAAATAACTACAGAATTATGTTAGTAAATGATAGAGACAGCACGCATTCTGCTTTTGTAATCATTGGGCAAGTAGCAGAGATATTTCCAGCGTTAGGAAGTAGTGAACTACATGTATTTCAACTAGTAATTCAACTACATTTTCAACTACATTTACATTTTACAGCACGTTGTCTGTCGGTAGTTGAACTAAATTCTAGGTCGTGTTTTCAGTAGTTAACTACTGTTTTACTATCATTTCCTTTCTGTTTTAGCATCAGACTAATTTTCACTTCAGACATAGCTGTTGTCTAAAGTATTATTTTATTATATGACACAAAGTTACATACTATTTCTATGTTTAGAAGATAACGTTTTTTATTTAAATTTAACGTAGGAACATGTTAATATATTCTTGTTTTTTTTTTTGCCAAGAGAAAGATCATCTGATTTGCATTCGTATTTGCATTTTAAGATATTTTCAGCTTATTTCATATTATCATCACACTTAAACTGGATTATTATTTTTTTAAATGGAGAAACGCATCATTAAATATGCAATACATTGTGTACATAGCCTGCAGCTTGCACAGTGTTTGACCCACTAAATTGAACTCATCATGTATTTGTCTGTATTACAACATGTTTACTGCCATTCTGAAGCTACTGTATATCCCTTTTTTTCCAGAGAGGTTGTGAAGTTGGCATAAAAGCCTTGTAGTCTTTGACCATTCATTGAAATCGATTACCTCAGTTTTGATAAGGGGATGGGGGGGAGGGGAGGGGGGGGGGCTATGACCATTCTTGCAGTGTGATTCAAGCTATCGATTCATTCATTATCCTGTAGGAGGACAATATTAGAATGATCAAACACACAGCACATAGACAATGACATATCGTTCACTCCTCAAAGCACAAGCAGAACGTGCTGAAATGCAGTAAGTTAGCTGATCCCGCACACCCGGGTGCTACAGCGTCAACAAATTAACTCAATCCACGTATTTCCTGGAAGCAACCTCTGTACTGTATATGACCCCATATTTACAGAGTGCCCTTCGAGATCTAAGGAGTTCTGCCGGTCGGTTGGTTGTCAACAGCAGATTTCCTGACCGTAGCAGTAGACCCTTAACTGCCTTTTGTCTCCAACACCCCGTCTCCATGCTTCCAAGATCCAGGGGATCCCCAGAGGGAAAGGGTGGATAGTTTCCTGGCTGGGGACAGCAGGGTGAAGGAGGTTCTGCCCTGGGCGGCTTTACACGCGCTGTGGACGAGGGAACACAATAGAATTGCAGAGGCCTTGAAGAGCCTCAACCTACACTGGAGCTCAGAAATCATACAGTGGCAAGAAACAGTATGTGAGCCCTTTGGAATGACCTGGATTTCTACATAAATTGGTCATCAAATTTGATCTGATCTTCATCTAAGTCAGAACAATAGACACACATCGTGTGCTTAAAGCTAATAACACACATATCATTGTATTTTTCTTGTTTCATATTGAATACATAATTTAAACATTCACAGTGTCGGTTGGAAAAAGTATGTGAACCCCTAGTCTCCAGCTGACCTGGAGTCCAATCAATGAGACGAGATTGGAGATGTTGGTTAGAGCTGCCTTGCCCTATAAAAAAACTCACAAAATTTGAGTTTGCTAATCACAAGAAGCATTGCCTGATGTGAACCATGCCACAAACAAAAGAGATCTCAGAAGACCTAAGATTAAGAATTATTCACTTGCATAAAGCTGGAAAAGATTACAAAAGTATCTCTAAAAGCCTTGATGTTTATCAGTCCACGGTAAGACAAATTGTCTATAAATGGAGAAAGTTCACCACTGTTGGTCATTGAGCACAGTGCAGAATGTTCAATGAGGTTAAGAAGAATCCTAGAGTGTCAGCTAAAGACTTTCATAAATCTCTGGAACAAGCTAACATCTCTGTTGACGAGTCTACGATACGTAAAACACTAAACAAGAATGGTGTTCATGGGAGGACACCGCGGAAGAAGCCACTGCTGTCAAAAAAAAGATTGCTGCACGTCTGAAGTTTGCAAAAGAGCACCTGGATGTTCCACAGCGCTACTGGAAATATATTCTGTGAACAGAGTAAACTAAAGTTGAGTTGTTTGGAAGGAAGGAACACACAACATTATGTGTGGAGAAAAAAAGGCACAGCAACCAACAGCAACCAACATCAAAACCTCATCCCAACTGTAAAGTATGGTGGAGGGAGCATCATGGTTTGGGGCTGCTTTGCGGCCTCAAGGCCTGGACAGCTTGCTATCATCGATGGGAAAAATGAATTCCCAAGTTTATCAAGACATTTTGCAGGAGAATGTTAGGCTATCTGTCCGCCAATTGAAGCGCAACAGAAGTTGTGTGATGCAACAGGACAACGACCCAAAACACAGAAGTAAATCAACAACAGAATGGCTTCAACAGAAGAAAATGCACCTTCTGGAGTGGCCCAGTCAGAGTCCTGACCTCAACCTGATTGAGATGCTGTGGCATGACCTCAAGAGAGCAGTTCACACCAGACATCCCAAGAATATTGCTGAACTGTAACAGTTTTGTAAAGAGGAATGGTCCAACATTCCTCCTGACCGTTGTGCAGGTCTGATCCGCAACTACAGAAAACGTTTGGTTGAGGTTATTGCTGCCAAAGGAGGGTCAACCAGTTATTAAATCCAAGGGTTCACATACTTTTTCCACCCTGCACTGTGAATGTTTACACGGTGTGTTCAATAAAGACCTGAAAACGTATAATTGTTTGTGTGTTATTAGTTTAAGCAGACTGTGTTGCTGTTGTTGTGACTTAGATGAAGATAAGATCAAATTTGATGACCAATTTATGCAGAAATCCAGGTAATTCCAAAGGGTTCACATACTGTTTCTTGCAACTGTATATCAACAGGCCCACAAGATCATTGGCGCTGTACACCAAGCAAGACCTACTGTACATAATGGAAAGTCCTACTGTACATCATGGAAAGTCCTAGTGTACACAATGGAATTTAAGAAACCATCCATATCATACCAAAACAGTAGGAGTATTAAAATCAGGGGTGGAAATAACAAATTAACAAATACTCTCCTTACTGTAATTGGATAGCTTTTCAGAGTACGTTTCAGAGTACGTTTCAGAGTATTTTTCAGATTGCTTTTCAGAGTGCTTTTCAGAGTACTTTTCAGATTGCTTTTCAGAGTACTTTTCAGAGTGCTTTTCAGAGTGTTTTTCAGAGTACTTTTCAGAGTGCTTTTCAGAGTACTTTTCAGAGTACTTTTCAGATTGATTTTCAGAGTACTTTTCAGAGTACTTTTCAGATTTCTTTTCAGAGTACTTTTCAGAGTGCTTTTCAGAGTACTTTTCAGCGTACTTTTCAGAGTACTTTTCAGAGTACTTTTCAGAGTACTTTTCAGAGTGTTTTTCAGAGTACTTTTCAGAGTACTTTTCAGAGTGCTTTTCAGAGTTTTTTTCAGAGTACTTTTCAGAGTGCTTTTCAGAGTGCTTTTCAGAGTGTTTTTCAGAGTACTTTTCAGATTGCTTTTCAGAGTACTTTTCAGAGTACTTTTCAGAGTGCTTTTCAGAGTGCTTTTCAGAGTACTTTTCAGAGTGCTTTTCAGAGTACTTTTCAGAGTGTTTTTCAGAGTGTTTTTCAGAGTACTTTTCAGAGTACTTTTCAGATTGCTTTTCAGAGTACTTTTCAGAGTACTTTTCAGAGTGCTTTTCAGAGTACTTTTCAGAGTGCTTTTCAGAGTGCTTTTCAGAGTACTTTTCAGAGTACTTTTCAGAGTGCTTTTCAGAGTGCTTTTGTGAGTACTTTTCAGAGTGCTTTTCAGAGTACTTTTCAGAGTGCATTTTTTCATAGGGTGGAAAGAAATGTTTGCCGTTTTTAATATGATATTTGCGTGAGAGTGACTAACATAATCAATGAAACACCATTTCCCTTGTCGAGATGTGAGGATAACATTATAACCCTCATGGTGTGTGCTTTACTGCTTAGGAATCCCTCTGACCACAGGGACAGGAAAGTATATAGATTAAAGGCTTCCAGGTAGACTATTAAATACTTTCAGATATCCCAGCTGGAACAAAGCAGCATTACAGTGGTTAAAGAAGGATCTGTAAGGCCAAGCGTTGCCCAGCCATTCTTACATTTAAATGTATTAGAGAGAAGATGACTGGAGAGAGGCTAAATGGGTACACCAACCAGAGTACAGTTGTTTAAACAAAGTCTTTTGAAGAGTTGATTTTTCTATAGATGATTAGAAGTGTCCGTCTCGTCAAATGTTAAGAGAGCAAGGCTGCACACACAGTACTGCAATGTGCCCTCCACTGTCTCTGTGTGTGATATGTGTTGAGATTCTGGTGGTGTGCCAAGCGCTTTATAAATAGTGATGAGGCCAGATACAATTTGAGGTGAACCACAGGGGAACAAATTAACAATCATATCCAATCTCCAAAATTCAGGATATCGCAAAATACTATCTCAGTGGAATATTTTTCTGTTGAATATATATATATATATATACACCCTATCCTAGATAAACTTGCTAAGGATATCTGGCAGGGCCATTATCATCTGATCATATGAACCCTGAGGTTAACCTGTTCCACCAGACTACTTGAAATACACATTTTTATGGTGTGGACATTGAAACATGTAGATTGCAACAACAACAAAATAAATGTTTTTATTTAAATGTAACTAAAGGTGTCCTTTAGCTTTTTCTGCATTTACCCCCAGATTATAACCAGCAGGGATTTTGTTCCCAGAATCATTGAAAGGCTTTTGATCATTACATTGGTCCCTATGATCCAACTACAGAGCCCTCGGCCTCCAATGTTGGCTATGCCACTATTCCCTCCGTTCTCAAGAGACTCAACAAGAGCTTCCAGGAACATGAACGCTTCTCCTCTCTGGATCTGCATAAGACTTTCTTCAGTCCTTGGAGACTCGTCAAAGAGGGTCTGGTATTATCTTATGATGCACACTCTTGGAACTAATAGGGTGGACTGTTGCATACTAAACACTTACATATGTAAAATATATATATATATATATATATATATATATATATATATATATATATATATATATATATATATAAATAATAAGAAGAATCTGCTTTGGTCAGCTCCAGCAATACTTTGTAGAAAATATCAGGTCAACTAATTATGTTTTTGGATAAAAATCAAATCATTTCTAAGGAGTGTGAAAACCCCCACTTTAAGTTGTACTTTTACATGCATCTTAATTAATCTCATGGGAATATACCGTGGCTGTAACGGCTCTCGTGTGTAGAATGACCGGACCAAGGTGCAGCGTTGGTAGGCGTACATCGTACATATATTTATTGACGACACCAAAACAAAATAAACAAGACAACAAAACGAAAGCAAACAGTTCTGTCATGCACAGACACTAAACAGAAAACAAGATCCCACAAACCCGAAAAGGAAAATGACAACTTATATATGATCCACAATCAGAGACAACGATAGACAGCTGCCTCTGATTGGGAACCACACACGGCCAAAAACAAAGAAATAGAAAACATAGACTTTCCCATCCGAGTCACACCCTGACCTAACCAAACATAGAAAATAATAAGGATCTCTAAGGTCAGGGCGTGACAGTGGCATTGGATATAATATATAATATACAGTATATACAGATATATAACATATAGATAGATATAGTCATCACATACAGTACATGCTTAATAACAGTGGCCACATTACCGGATGTACATCATGATGTTTTCTACAGCGCGTATTCACCACCTATAGTTAATTACCTAAATAGGTAACACTTTACGTTTAAAGGGAAATTTCACAATATTTCAAACTTCATATTCATCATGTCCAGCACCACCCCAACATTAACATGATGTGAAAATGGCACGTGTCTATGTTTTGTAGTAAAAAATATAAACGTTAAATCATCGACAGATTAGTAGATCATTATCATATCAAATCAAATGTTGTGTTTAGCAGATGTTATTGCGGGTGGAAGGAGACAGAGCCACAGTGTCCAACGATCCCCCTGGTCTCAGCCCCCAGTATCTATGCTACAATAGTCTATGTGCTGTGGGGACAGGGCCACAGTGTCCAACGATCCCCCTGGTCTCAGCCCCCAGTATCTATGCTACAATAGTCTATGTGCTGTGGGGACAGGGCCACAGTGTCCAACGATCCCCCTGGTCTCAGCCCCCAGTATCTATGCTACAATAGTCTATGTGCTGTGGGGACAGGGCCACAGTGTCCACCGATCCCCCTGGTCTCAGCCCCCAGTATCTATGCTACAATAGTCTATGTGCTGTGGGGACAGGGCCACAGTGTCCACCGATCCCCCTGGTCTCAGCCCCCAGTATCTATGCTACAATAGTCTATGTGCTGTGGGGACAGGGCCACAGTGTCCAACGATCCCCCTGGTCTCAACCTCCAGTATCTATGCTACAATAGTCTATGTGCTGTGGGGACAGGGCCACAGTGTCCACCGATCCCCCTGGTCTCAGCCCCCAGTATCTATGCTACAATAGTCTATGTGCTGTGGGGACAGGGCCACAGTGTCCAACGATCCCCCTTGTCTCAGCCCCCAGTATCTATGCTACAATAGTCTATGTGCTGTGGGGACAGGGCCACAGTGTCCAACGATCCCCCTGGTCTCAACCCCCAGGATCTATGCTACAATAGTCTATGTGCTGTGGGGACAGGGCCACAGTGTCCAACGATCCCCCTTGTCTCAGCCCCCAGTATCTATGCTACAATAGTCTATGTGCTGTGGGGACAGGGCCACAGTGTCCAACGATCCCCCTGGTCTCAGCCCCCAGTATCTATGCTACAATAGTCTATGTGCTGTGGGGACAGGGCCACAGTGTCCAACGATCCCCCTGGTCTCAACCCCCAGGATCTATGCTACAATAGTCTATGTGCTGTGGGGACAGGGCCACAGTGTCCAACGATCCCCCTTGTCTCAGCCCCCAGTATCTATGCTACAATAGTCTATGTGCTGTGGGGACAGGGCCACAGTGTCCAACGATCCCCCTGGTCTCAGCCCCCAGTATCTATGCTACAATAGTCTATGTGCTGTGGGGACAGGGCCACAGTGTCCAACGATCCCCCTTGTCTCAGCCCCCAGTATCTATGCTACAATAGTCTATGTGCTGTGGGGACAGGGTCAGTCTGTCCTGTATGGTGTAATTCTCCTATCTAATCTGGTGTCCTGTGTGAATGTAAGTATGCTCCCTCTAATTCTCCCTCTCTCTCCCTGGACCTGTTTTCAACCCTCTCTCTCCCCCTCTCTCTCTCTCTATCTATCTATCCCTCCCTCTCTTTCTCTCTCTCTCTCTCTCTCTCTCTCTCTCTCTCTCTCTCTCTCTCTCTCTCTCTCTCTCTCTCTCTCTCCCTCTCTCTATCCCTCTCTCTCTCTCTCTCTCTATCCCTCTCTCTCGCTCTCTCTCTATCCCTCTCTCTCTCTCTCTCTCTCTCTCTCTCTCTCTATCCCTCTCTCTCTCTCTCTCTCTCTCTCTCTCTCTCTATCCCTCTCTCTCTCTCTCTCTCTCTCTCTCTCTCTCTCTCTCTCTCTCTATCCCTCTCTCTCTCTCTCTCTCTCTCTCTCTATCCCTCTCTCTCTCTCTCTCTCTCCCTCTCTCTCTCTCTCTCTCTCTCTCTCTCTCTATCCCTCTCTCGCTCTCTCTCTCTCTCTATCTCTCTATCCCTCCCTCTCTCTCCCTCTCTTCCGCACCTCGACCTCTGAATGCTCGGCTATGAAAAGCCAACTGACATTTACTCCTGAGGTGCTAACCTGTTGCATCCTCTACAACCATTGTGATTATTATACAGGTCCATTATCAGTGTAGTCAGGATGTCTATACAGGTCCATTATCAGTGTAGTCAGGATGTCTATACAGGTCCATTATCAGTGTAGTCAGGATGTCTATACAGGTCCATTATCAGTGTAGTCAAGATGTCTATACAGGTCCATTATCAGTGTAGTCAGGATGTCTATACAGGTCCATTATCAGTGTAGTCAGGATGTCTATACAGGTCCATTATCAGTATAGTCAGGATGTCTATACCCCCCAGGCTCGTGCGGTGGAGGAGATGTCCGTGGGCTTTAGTCAGCCTTGTCTCAGGGTAGTAAGTTGGTGATCTGATGATATACCTCTAGTGATGTGGGGTTATATCCTGCCTGGTTGGCCCTGTCTGGGGGGTATCGTCGGACAGGGCCACAGTGTCCACCAATCCCCCTTGTCTCAGCCTCCAGTATCTATGCTGCAATAGTCTATGTGCTGTGGGGACAGGGTCAGTCTGTCCTTTCTGGTGTAATTCTCCTATCTAATCTGGTGTCCTGTGGGAATTTAAGTATGCTCACTCTCTCTCCCCGGGCCTGCTGATTTTGACCCTCTCTCCCTCTCCCTTGCTCTCTCTCTCTCTCTCTCTCTCTCTCTCTCTCTCTCTCTCTCTCTCTCTCTCTCTCTCTCTCTCTCTCTCTCTCTCTCTCTCTCTCTCTCTCTCTCTCTCTCTCTCTCTCTCCTCAGAGCCTGGGTCCTCTAGTTTTCTTCCTAGGTTCCTGCCTTTCTAGGGAGTTTTTCCTAGCCTGTGTGCTTTTACATCTGCGTTGCTTGCACTTCTGTGTTTTTAGGCTGGGCTTCTGTATAAGCACATTGTGACATCTGCTGATGTAAAATATCCTATGAACAATACATTAGATTTGATGAATGTAGCCTCTGAAATCTATAAATAGATGTACCTTACTACAGTTGACACAGGGTCTCCTTCGATGTACTGTTTTGTTAGTATTGTTCATAGGATATTGTTAAGAGAATTGGCACTGTTATTTGGTATTTATTTGGTATTTAGGAAAAATGCAGGAGTCAAGTACATCATTATGTGAGCTGCTCCAGAATACATTACTGAACATTCAAAGTGATGTCTAACTATAATAGTCATCGCAATTTCTCAGTGATTATTAGTAGACCGAATGACTTAGCCTCTCTGATATGTATTTTACTGCAATGAATGAAAGGGACTTGTTAATTTTCACACAAGAAGCTCTGCTGGAAACGTACATGACTAAACTAGAAATTGTTTGATTGGAAGTTTTTTTGGTGGAGAATATTGTGTTTATAGTGGAAAGTGTATTGTTGTTATCTTTCTACCTCGATGAAAGATAGAATAATGCCAGTCCTCTGTGGTCTGTTGGGGATGCCGGCCGGCTGTCGTGACCCCAGACAACCTATTGACAGAGGAGCTGACAGAGAGACGGGTGGTGCTTTATTGTCCCACGGGGCTGGGACTTGGCTGCACTCAACCTGCAGAGTGGACGTGATCATGGACTACCAGGCCAGTGTTACCCATAATCACAAGTTATTAATTAGGACTTTCATTTTAACAAATCTAATTGAAATTGAACCAAATTCAAAAAACTCTGAATCACTCTGCACTAGTCCACTGTTAAGATCTGTTTTTATCATCTAGTAAGCGGGCACAATGAAAATACACTACAATTATGGAGGACGTTCTGTGAACTTGACTGAAGAGAGAATCAATTTGATTTCAGAGAAGTTGTAAAGGATGCAAATGTTGTTGGAAAGATAATGGACCTGTATAGACATCCTGACTACACTGATAATGGACCTGTATAGACATCCTGACTACACTGATAATGGACCTGTATAGACATCCTGACTACACTGATAATGGACCTGTATAGACATCCTGACTACACTGATAATGGACCTGTATAGACATCCTGACTACACTGATAATGGACCTGTATAGACAATCCTGACTACACTGATAATGGACCTGTATAGACATCCTGACTACACTGATAATGGACCTGTTATAGCATCCTGACTACACTGATATGGACCTGTATAGACATCCTGACTACCTGATAATGGACCTGTTAGACTCCTGACTACACTGATAATGGACCTGTATAGACATCCTGCCTACACTGATAATGACCTGTATAGACATCCTGACTACACTGATAATGGACCTGTATAGACATCCTGACTACACTGATAATGGACCTGTATAGACATCCTGACTACACTGATAATGGACTGATAGACATCCTGACTACACTGATAATGGACCTGTATAGACATCCTGACTACACTGATAATGGACTGTATAGACATCCTGACTACACTGATATGGACCTGTATAGACATCCTGACTACACTGATAATGGACCTGTATGACATCCTGACTACACTGATAATGGACCTGTATAGACATCCTGACTACACTGATAATGACTGTATAGACACCTGATACCTGATATGCCTGTATAGACATCCTGACTACACTGATAATGGACCTGTATAGACATCCTGACTACACTGATAATGGACCTGTATGACATCCTGACTACACTGATAATGGACCTGTATAGACATCCTACTACACTGCTATGGACCTGTATAGACATCCTGACTACACTGATAATGGACCTGTATAGACATCCTGACTACACTGATAATGGACCTGTATAGACATCCTGCACTACACTGTATAATGGACCTGTATAGACATCCTGACTACACTGATAATGGACCTGTATAGACATCCTGACTACACCTGATAATGGACCTGTATAGACATCCTGACTACACTGATAATGGACCTGTAGAACATCCTGACTACACTGATAATGACCTGTATAGACATCCTGACTACACTGATAATGGACCTGTTTAGACATCCTGACTACACTGATAATGGACCTGTATAGACATCCTGACTACACTGATATGGACCTGTATAGAACATCCTGACACTGATATGGACCTGTATAGACATCCTGACTACACTGATAATGGACCTGTATAGACATCCTGACTACACTGATAATGGACCTGTATACATCCTGACTACATTGATAATGGACCTGTATAGACATCCTGACTACACTGATAATGGACCTGTATAGACATCCTGACTACACTGATATGGACCTGTATAGACATCCTGACTACACTGAAATGGACCTGTATAGACATCCTGACTACACTATAATGGACCTGTATAGACTCCTGACTACACTGATAATGGACCTGTATAGACATCCTGACTACACTGAAATGACCTGTATAGACCCCGACTACACTGATAATGGACCTGTATAGACATCCTGACTACACTGATAATGGACCTGTATAGACATCCTGACTACACTGATAATGGACCTGTATAGACATCCTGACTACACTGATAATGGATCTGTATAGACATCCTGACTACACTGATAATGGACCTGTATAGACATCCTGACTACACTGATAATGGACCTGTATAGACATCCTGACTACACTGATAATGGACCTGTATAGACATCCTGACTACACTGATAATAGACCTGTATAGACATCCTGACTACACTGATAATGGAC